>NC_091202.1:26122078-26204578 GCF_040958095.1 Procambarus clarkii | reverse complement strand
CTGGGATATTAGGACAAGGAGCTGGGATATGAGGACAAGGAGCTGGGATATGAGGACAAGGAGCTGGGATATGAGGACATGAAGCATGAGATATGAGGACAAGGAGCTGGGATATGAGGACAAGGAGCTGGGATATGAGGACAAGGAGCTGGGATATGAGGACATGAAGCATGAGATATGAGGACAAGGAGCTGGGATATTAGGACAAGGAGCTGGGATATTAGGACAAGGAGCTGGGATATGAGAACAAGGAGCTGGGATATGAGGACAAGGAGCTGGGATATGGGGACAAGGAGCTGGGATATGAGGACAAGGAGCTGGGATATGAGGACAAGGAGCTGGGATATGAGGACAAGGAGCTGGGATATGAGGACAAGGAGCCGGGATATGGGGACAAGGAGCTGGGATATGAGGACAAGGAGCTGGGATATGAGGACAAGGAGCTGGGATATGAGAAGAAAGAGCTAGGATAAGAGAACATGGAGCTGGATTTTTAGGACCGACTGAAGGAACTGTGCCCAAAATCGCCACCGATTTAGTCTGGGTTCGAGTCCTGCCCCGGGAGGATTGATTGACCAACCAATCCCTATTGTTCTCTCCTCTTCACCCATCAAAAATGAACTACCTGGTTGTTAACCCAATTAGCGGGTCGTAGGGAAAACCAGTAAGGTAAGTCTTACCCATGAGCTATAGGAAGGGAAAGCTCACAGCCTACTGACAGGAATCAGAGATCGTCTGCTCCTGTACCTTTCTGTATATATATAAAAAATTATACAGGTGTCTGAGTGGTCTTTGACGTATATACGTGTATATAATATTAGGTCACTCATGTTCTGAATAGTAAATTAGTTGCTAGGCTGTTTGTTCCCTTCTGTCTCCTAACTACCCCATCCCCCTCTCCCCCCCTACCTGTTGTGGGCTTCAGATGCAATTTCAATCACCTGCCGGAGAAGCAATTAGAGTAGGGATCAGCCCTTAGAGAAGATGGTACCGGTGGCGCCCCCTCCCCCCACCTGTACCAGCCACAGTGGTACTCCCACTGTCCCACCACACACCCACCCTCTTTGTCACGCATCTCATATACCATGTGTCCCGCCACCCGTCCCAGGCTGCCTGTCCCCGGCCGCCCGTCCGGGGCCACCCGTCCGGCAAAGAAATTAGTGAATTCCTAAAAGTACAGTATGAGGCTATGTTTAGCGCCACCGATATATAACATGAAAGTTTAAGCTTCTTTATGGGCGATAACCAAATTCCTGATAATATAACATATTAACCCGAGCACAGCAGACACTGAAGGTGAACTTAACACCATGCCCCATGCACTCAACCCTGGGGCCTGACTCCTGAAATTCCATATCTATAAACAAATGTAAAGTAGCAATAGGAAGATTGTGGAGAACACGCCTGAACATTGGGGAAGATTCCGGCAGATCTTCGGTCAACAGATATAGCTCCACTACACAAGAGAGGTAGTAAAGCCTTGGCTTAAAGGCTTAGTTTGGGGAGAGCCAGGTCCCAAATTTATACAGTAGAATAGCAACATACTGGAGCGAAAGATACGGAAGGAAATGCAGAATAGAACCAGTAAGGAGTAGAGGTGCCATAGACACAATCAGAGAACCACTGAATATCAGAGGTTCACAGCTATTCAATACCCTCCCAGCAAGAATTAGAAATATTACAGGCACAAAAGTGGATGCGTTCAAGAAGAAATTAGACAACTTACCGCAACAAATGGTGGATTATAGTGCATATGCGGACTGCTAGAAACAACAGGCTGTTGGACCGAGCAATCATAATACAAGCCTGGCCCCAGGCTTGGAGAGTAGAAGAACTCTCAAACCCCACTCCAGATATACTCTGGTCCGGCCTACAAGCCCTCACATCCTACCTTGAGGTTACCTTGAGGTGCTTCCGGGGCTTAGCGTCCCCGCGGCCCGGTCGTCGACCAGACCTCCTGGTTGCTGGACTGATCAACCAGGCTGTTGGACGCGGCTGCTCGCAGCCTGACGCATGAGTCACAGCCTGGTTGATCAGGTAGACAACATTTACAAAGTAACACAGACACAATACACTGTCCGGCCGGCTACTAAAAACACAAGTCAAGGTTTGGCGCCAAAACTTTCCCCATAATCACATTTCCATTAGCCTATTTTTGTTGTCGTGTCGTCTTGCGCAAGTTGGTGCCTTAATTAGTTAAACTTAATTATGTCCTCCAATTTACCTGAAAAGTGAGATCCACTTCTAAACTTAATATTTTTTGTGCAGTTGAAGCAGACAAGAGTTTCCTCTACTCGATGAAGTCAGTTTAATCCAGGAAACAAGATTACCTCACTCCCATGGTGCCTGGAGTGTCTGTGGGTTTCATACCGTCACTCCCATGGTGCCTGGAGTGTCTGTGGGCTTCATGCCATCACTCCCATGGTGCCTGGAGTCTGTGTGTGCTTCATACCATCACTCCCATGGTGCCTGGAGTCTCTGTGGGCTTCATACCATCACTCCCATGGTGACAGGAGTGTCTGTGGGCTTCATACCATCACTCCCATGGTGCCTGGGGTCTCTGTGGGCTTCATACCGTCACTCCCATGGTGCCTGGAGTGTCTGTGGGCCTCATTCCATGACTCCCATAGTGCCTAGAGTGTCTGTGGGCTTCATACCATCACTCCCATGGTGCCTGGAGTCTCTGTGGGCTTCATACCATCACTCCCATGGTACCAGGAGTCTCTGTGGGCTTCATACCATTACTCCCATGGTGCCTGGAGTCTCTGCGTGCTTCATACCATTACTCCCATGGTACCTGGAGTCTCTGTGGGCTTCATACCATCACTCCCATGGTGCCTGGAGTCTCTGTGGGCTTCATACCATCACTCCCATGGTGCCTGGAGTCTGTGGGCTTCATACCATCACTCCCATGTTGCCAGGAGTCTCTGTGGACTTCATACCATCACTCCCATGGTGCCTGGAGTCTCTGTGGGCTTCATACTATGACTCCCATGGTGCCTGGAGTCTCTGTGGGCTTCATACCATCACTCCCATGGAGCCAGGAGTCTCTGTGGGCTTCATACCATTACTCCCATGGTGCCTGGAGTCTCTGTGGGCTTCATCCCATCACTCCCATGGTGCCTGGAGTCTCTGTGGGCTTCATACCATCACTCCCATGGTGCCTGGAGTCTCTGTGGGCTTCATACCATTACTCCCATGGTGTCTGGAGTCTCTGTGGGCTTCATACCATCACTCCCATGTTGCCTGGAGTCTCTGTGTTGGCAAATATATCGCATAATTGGTTCAATAACTTGATCACAACAGTTTCTAAGCTGAACATCTTTTGTTGACCAAACAATGGGTATGATTGCTGGAACTCTCTACCTTTTAGACCGAATTATTTATGTATTATTGATTTATACAATAAATTTATTTATACAATATATATACCCATCCTGTGGGGCGGTAGTGGACCCCATACCCATCCTGTGGGGCGGTAGTGGACCCCATACCCATCCTATAGGGCGGTAGTGGACCCCATACCCATCCTGTGGGGCGGTAGTGGACCCCATACCCATCCTGTGGGGCGGTAGTGGACCCCATACCCATCCTATAGGGCGGTAGTGGACCCCATACCCATCCTCTGGGGCGGTAGTGGACCCCATACCCATCCTGTGGGGCGGTAGTGGACCCCATACCCATCCTATAGGGCGGTAGTGGACCCCATACCCATCCTATGGGGCGGTAGTTGACCCCATACCCATCCTGTGGGCGGTAGTGGACCCTATACCCATCCTATGGGGCGGTAGTGGACCCTATACCCATCCTATGGGGCGGTAGTGGACCCTATACCCATCCTGTGGGCGGTAGTGGACCCTATACCCATCCTATGGGGCGGTAGTGGACCCTATACCCATCCTGTGGGCGGTAGTGGACCCTATACCCATCCTATGGGGCGGTAGTGGACCCTATACCCATCCTGTAGGCGATAGTGGACCCTATACCCATCCTATGGGGCGGTAGTGGACCCTATACCCATCCTGTGGGCGGTAGTGGACCCTATACCCATCCTATGGGGGGATAGTGGACCCTATACCCATCCTGTGGGCGGTAGTGGACCCTATACCCATCCTATGGGGCGGTAGTGGACCCTATACCCATCCTATGGGGCGGTAGTGGGCCCTATACCCATCCTGTGGGGCGGTAGTGGACCCCATACCCATCCTATAAGGCGGTAGTGGACCCCATACCCATCCTATGGGGCGGTAGTTGACCCCATACCCATCCTGTGGGCGGTAGTGGACCCTATACCCATCCTATGGGGCGGTAGTGGAACCTATACCCATCCTGTGGGCGGTAGTGGACCCAATACCCATCCTGTGGGCGGTAGTGGACCCTATACCCATCCTATGGGGCGGTAGTGGACCCTATACCCATCCTGTGGGCGGTAGTGGACCCTATACCCATCCTATGGGGCGGTAGTGGACCCTATACCCATCCTGTAGGCGATAGTGGACCCTATACCCATCCTATGGGGCGGTAGTGGACCCTATACCCATCCTGTGGGCGGTAGTGGACACTATACCCATCCTATGGGGCGGTAGTGGACCCTATACCAAATGTTTTCAAAATTGCGACGAAAAAATCGGACATTTTGAAAACTGCAGGGTGGTTTGGGCAAAATATGACCCTTCACCGTTTTCAGTAATTGGCATATTTTCGGTATAAAAAGTCGTAATTTGAAACTGAAAATAGGTGCAGAGAGTCAGAATTCGGCTCAAAAATCACGCTCAGGAGTCAAATTTCCGACATTTCAGACATTTTGAAAACTGCAGGGGGGTTTGAGCAAAATATGACCCATCGCCGTTTTCAGTAATTGGCATATTTTCGGTATAAAAAGTGGTAATTTGAAACTGAAAATAGGTGCATAGAGTCAGAATTCGGATAAAAAATTACGCTCAGGAGTCAAATTTCCGACATTTCAGACATTTTGAAAACTGCAGGGGGGTTTGGGCAAAATATGACCCATCGCCGTTTACAGTAATTGGCATATTTACGGTATGAAACGTCGTAATTTGAAACTGAAAATAGGTGCAGAGAGTCAGAATTCGGATAAATAATCACGCTCAGGAGTCAAATTTCCGACATTTAAGACATTTTAAAAACTGCAGGGGGGTTTGGGCAAAATATGACCCATCGCCGTTTACAGTAATTGGCACATTTTCGGTATAAAAAGTCGTAATTTGAAACTGAAAATCGGTGCAGAGAGTCAGAATTCGGCTCAAAAATCCCGCTCAAGAGTCAAATTTCCGACATTTCAGACATTTTAAAAACTGCAGGGGGGTTTTGGGCAAAATATGACATGACACATCGCCGTTTTCAGTAATTAGCATATTTTCGGTATGAAAAGTCGTAATTTGAAACTGAAAATAGGTGCAGAGAGTCAGAATTCGGCTCAAAAATCACGCTAAGGAGTCAAATTTCCGACATTTCAGACATTTCGAAAACTGCAGGGGGGTTTGGGCAAAATATGACCCATCGCCGTTGACAGTAATATGCATATTTTCGGTATGAAACGTCGTAATTTGAAACTGAAAATAGGTGCAGAGAGTCAGAATTCTGCTCAAAAATCACGCTCAGGAGTCAAATTTCCGACATTTCAGACATTTTAAAAACTGCAGGGGGGTTTGGGCAAAATATGACCCATCGCCGTTTTCAGTAATTGGCATATTTTCGGTATGAAACGTCGTAATTTGAAACTGAAAATAAATGCAGAGAGTCAGAATTCGGATAAAAAATCATGCTCAGGAGTCAAATTTCCGACATTTCAGACATTTTGAAAACTGCAGGGGGGGTTTGGGCAAAATATGACCCTTCGCCGTTTTCAGTAATTGGCATATTTTCGGTATAAAAAGTCGTAATTTGAAACTGAAAATAGGTGCAGAGAGTCAGAATTCGGCTTAAAAATCACGCTGAGGAGTCAAATTTCCGACATTTCGGACATTTTGAAAACTGCAGGGGGGTTTGTGCAAAATATGACCCATCGCCGTTTTCAGTAATTGGCATATTTTCGGTATAAAAATTCGTAATTTGAAACTGAAAATAGGTGCAGAGAGTCAGAATTCGGTATAAAATCACGCTCAGGAGTCAAATTTCCGACATTTCAGACATTTTAAAAACTGCAGGGGAATTTGGGCAAAATATGACCCATCGCCGTTTTCAGTAATTGGCATATTTTCGGTATGAAACGTCGTAATTTGAAACTGAAAATAGGTGCAGAGAGTCAGAATTCGGCTCAAAAATCACGCTGAGGAGTCAAATTTCCGACATTTCGGACATTTTGAAAACTGCAGGGTGGTTTGGGCAAAATATGACCCTTCACCGTTTTCAGTAATTGGCATATTTTCGGTATAAAAAGTCGTAATTTGAAACTGAAAATAGGTGCAGAGAGTCAGAATTCGGCTCAAAAATCCCGCTCAAGAGTCAAATTTCCGACATTTCAGACATTTTAAAAACTGCAGGGGGGTTTTGGGCAAAATATGACATGACACATCGCCGTTTTCAGTAATTAGCATATTTTCGGTATGAAAAGTCGTAATTTGAAACTGAAAATAGGTGCAGAGTCAGAATTCTGCTCAAAAATCACGCTCAGGAGTCAAATTTCCGACATTTCAGACATTTTAAAAACTGCAGGGGGGTTTGGGCAAAATATGACCCATCGCCGTTTTCAGTAATTGGCATATTTTCGGTATGAAACGTCGTAATTTGAAACTGAAAATAAATGCAGAGAGTCAGAATTCGGATAAAAAATCATGCTCATGAGTCAAATTTCCGACATTTCAGACATTTTGAAAACTGCAGGGGGGGTTTGGGCAAAATATGACCCTTCGCCGTTTTCAGTAATTGGCATATTTTCGGTATAAAAAGTCGTAATTTGAAACTGAAAATAGGTGCAGAGAGTCGGAATTCGGCTTAAAAATCACGCTCAGGAGTCAAATTTCCGACATTTCAGACATTTTAAAAACTGCAGGGGGGTTTGGGCAAAATATGACATGACACATCGCCGTTTTCAGTAATTTGCATATTTTCGGTATGAAAAGTCGTAATTTGAAACTGAATATAGGTGCAGAGAGTCAGAATTCGGCTCAAAAATCACGCTGAGGAGTCAAATTTCCGACATTTCGGACATTTTGAAAACTGCAGGGGGGTTTGTGCAAAATATGACCCATCGCCGTTTTCAGTAATTGGCATATTTTCGGTATAAAAATTCGTAATTTGAAACTGAAAATAGGTGCAGAGAGTCAGAATTCGGTATAAAATCACGCTCAGGAGTCAAATTTCCGACATTTCAGACATTTTAAAAACTGCAGGGGAATTTGGGCAAAATATGACCCATCGCCGTTTTCAGTAATTGGCATATTTTCGGTATGAAACGTCGTAATTTGAAACTGAAAATAGGTGCAGAGAGTCAGAATTCGGCTCAAAAATCACGCTGAGGAGTCAAATTTCCGACATTTCGGACATTTTGAAAACTGCAGGGTGGTTTGGGCAAAATATGACCCTTCACCGTTTTCAGTAATTGGCATATTTTCGGTATAAAAAGTCGTAATTTGAAACTGAAAATAGGTGCAGAGAGTCAGAATTCGGATAAAAAATCACGCTCAGGAGTCAAATTTTCGACATTTCAGACATTTTGAAAACTGCAGGTGGGTTTGTTCAAAATATGACCCATCGCCGTTTTCAGTAACTGGCATATTTTCGGTATAAAAAGTCGTAATTTGAAACTGAAAATAGGTGCAGAGAGTCAGAATTTGGATAAAAAATCACGCTCAGGAGTCAAATTTTCGACATTTCCGACATTTTGAAAACTGCAGGCGGGTTTGGGCAAAATATGACCCATCACCGTTTTCAGTAATTGGCATATTTTCGGTATAAAAAGTCGTAATTTGAAACTGAAAATAGGTGCAGAGAGTCAGAATTCGGATAAAAAATCACGCTCAGGAGTCAAATTTCCGACATTTCAGACATTTTGAGAACTGCAGGGGGGTTTGGGCAAAATATGACCCATCGATGTTTTCAGTAATTGGCATATTTTCGGTATAAAAAGTCGTAATTTGAAACTGAAAATAGGTGCAGAGAGTCAGAATTCGGATAAAAAATTACGCTCAGGAGTCAAATTTCCGACATTTCGGACATTTTGAAAACTGCAGGGGGGTTTGGGCAAAATATGACCCATCGCCGTTTTCAGTAATTGGCATATTTTCTGTATAAAAAGTCGTAATTTGAAACTGAAAATAGGTGCAGAGAGTCAGAATTCGGCTCAAAAATCACGCTCAGGAGTCAAATTTCCGACATTTCAGACATTTTGAAAACTGCAGGGGGGTTTGAGCAAAATATGACCCATCGCCGTTTTCAGTAATTGGCATATTTTCGGTATAAAAAGTCGTAATTTGAAACTGAAAATAGGTGCATAGAGTCAGAATTCGGATAAAAAATTACGCTCAGGAGTCAAATTTCCGACATTTCAGACATTTTGAAAACTGCAGGGGGGTTTGGGCAAAATATGACCCATCGCCGTTTACAGTAATTGGCATATTTACGGTATGAAACGTCGTAATTTGAAACTGAAAATAGGTGCAGAGAGTCAGAATTCGGATAAATAATCACGCTCAGGAGTCAAATTTCCGACATTTCAGACATTTTAAAAACTGCAGGGGGGTTTGGGCAAAATATGACCCATCGCCGTTTACAGTAATTGGCACATTTTCGGTATAAAAAGTCGTAATTTGAAACTGAAAATCGGTGCAGAGAGTCAGAATTCGGCTCAAAAATCCCGCTCAAGAGTCAAATTTCCGACATTTCAGACATTTTAAAAACTGCAGGGGGGTTTTGGGCAAAATATGACATGACACATCGCCGTTTTCAGTAATTAGCATATTTTCGGTATGAAAAGTCGTAATTTGAAACTGAAAATAGGTGCAGAGAGTCAGAATTCGGCTCAAAAATCACGCTAAGGAGTCAAATTTCCGACATTTCAGACATTTCGAAAACTGCAGGGGGGTTTGGGCAAAATATGACCCATCGCCGTTGACAGTAATATGCATATTTTCGGTATGAAACGTCGTAATTTGAAACTGAAAATAGGTGCAGAGAGTCAGAATTCTGCTCAAAAATCACGCTCAGGAGTCAAATTTCCGACATTTCAGACATTTTAAAAACTGCAGGGGGGTTTGGGCAAAATATGACCCATCGCCGTTTTCAGTAATTGGCATATTTTCGGTATGAAACGTCGTAATTTGAAACTGAAAATAAATGCAGAGAGTCAGAATTCGGATAAAAAATCATGCTCAGGAGTCAAATTTCCGACATTTCAGACATTTTGAAAACTGCAGGGGGGGTTTGGGCAAAATATGACCCTTCGCCGTTTTCAGTAATTGGCATATTTTCGGTATAAAAAGTCGTAATTTGAAACTGAAAATAGGTGCAGAGAGTCAGAATTCGGCTTAAAAATCACGCTGAGGAGTCAAATTTCCGACATTTCGGACATTTTGAAAACTGCAGGGGGGTTTGTGCAAAATATGACCCATCGCCGTTTTCAGTAATTGGCATATTTTCGGTATAAAAATTCGTAATTTGAAACTGAAAATAGGTGCAGAGAGTCAGAATTCGGTATAAAATCACGCTCAGGAGTCAAATTTCCGACATTTCAGACATTTTAAAAACTGCAGGGGAATTTGGGCAAAATATGACCCATCGCCGTTTTCAGTAATTGGCATATTTTCGGTATGAAACGTCGTAATTTGAAACTGAAAATAGGTGCAGAGAGTCAGAATTCGGCTCAAAAATCACGCTAAGGAGTCAAATTTCCGACATTTCGGACATTTTGAAAACTGCAGGCGGGTTTGGGCAAAATATGACCCATCGCCGTTTTCAGTAATTGGCATATTTTCGGTATAAAAAGTCGTAATTTGAAAACTGAAAATAGGTGCAGAGAGTCAGAATTCGGATAAAAAATTACGCTCAGGAGTCAAATTTCCGACATTTCGGACATTTTGAAAACTGCAGGGGGGTTTGGGCAAAATATGACCCATCGCCGTTTTCAGTAATTGGCATATTTTCTGTATAAAAAGTCGTAATTTGAAACTGAAAATAGGTGCAGAGAGTCAGAATTCGGCTCAAAAATCACGCTCAGGAGTCAAATTTCCGACATTTCAGACATTTTGAAAACTGCAGGGGGGTTTGAGCAAAATATGACCCATCGCCGTTTTCAGTAATTGGCATATTTTCGGTATAAAAAGTCGTAATTTGAAACTGAAAATAGGTGCATAGAGTCAGAATTCGGATAAAAAATTACGCTCAGGAGTCAAATTTCCGACATTTCAGACATTTTGAAAACTGCAGGGGGGTTTGGGCAAAATATGACCCATCGCCGTTTACAGTAATTGGCATATTTACGGTATGAAACGTCGTAATTTGAAACTGAAAATAGGTGCAGAGAGTCAGAATTCGGATAAATAATCACGCTCAGGAGTCAAATTTCCGACATTTCAGACATTTTAAAAACTGCAGGGGGGTTTGGGCAAAATATGACCCATCGCCGTTTACAGTAATTGGCACATTTTCGGTATAAAAAGTCGTAATTTGAAACTGAAAATCGGTGCAGAGAGTCAGAATTCGGCTCAAAAATCCCGCTCAAGAGTCAAATTTCCGACATTTCAGACATTTTAAAAACTGCAGGGGGGTTTTGGGCAAAATATGACATGACACATCGCCGTTTTCAGTAATTAGCATATTTTCGGTATGAAAAGTCGTAATTTGAAACTGAAAATAGGTGCAGAGAGTCAGAATTCGGCTCAAAAATCACGCTAAGGAGTCAAATTTCCGACATTTCGGACATTTTGAAAACTGCAGGCGGGTTTGGGCAAAATATGACCCATCGCCGTTTTCAGTAATTGGCATATTTTCGGTATAAAAAGTCGTAATTTGAAAACTGAAAATAGGTGCAGAGAGTCAGAATTCGGATAAAAAGTCACGCTCAAGAGTCAAATTTCCGACATTTCAGACATTTCGAAAACTGCAGGGGGGTTTGGGCAAAATATGACCCATCGCCGTTGACAGTAATATGCATATTTTCGGTATGAAACGTCGTAATTTGAAACTGAAAATAGGTGCAGAGAGTCAGAATTCTGCTCAAAAATCACGCTCAGGAGTCAAATTTCCGACATTTCAGACATTTTAAAAACTGCAGGGGGGTTTGGGCAAAATATGACCCATCGCCGTTTTCAGTAATTGGCATATTTTCGGTATGAAACGTCGTAATTTGAAACTGAAAATAAATGCAGAGAGTCAGAATTCGGATAAAAAATCATGCTCAGGAGTCAAATATCCGACATTTCAGACATTTTGAAAACTGCAGGGGGGGTTTGGGCAAAATATGACCCTTCGCCGTTTTCAGTAATTGGCATATTTTCGGTATAAAAAGTCGTAATTTGAAACTGAAAATAGGTGCAGAGAGTCAGAATTCGGCTTAAAAATCACGCTCAGGAGTCAAATTTCCGACATTTCAGACATTTTAAAAACTGCAGGGGGGTTTGGGCAAAATATGACATGACACATCGCCGTTTTCAGTAATTTGCATATTTTCGGTATGAAAAGTCGTAATTTGAAACTGAATATAGGTGCAGAGAGTCAGAATTCGGCTCAAAAATCACGCTGAGGAGTCAAATTTCCGACATTTCAGACATTTTGAAAACTGCAGGGGGGTTTGTGCAAAATATGACCCATCGCCGTTTTCAGTAATTGGCATATTTTCGGTATAAAAATTCGTAATTTGAAACTGAAAATAGGTGCAGAGAGTCAGAATTCGGTATAAAATCACGCTCAGGAGTCAAATTTCCGACATTTCAGACATTTTAAAAACTGCAGGGTAATTTGGGCAAAATATGACCCATCGCCGTTTTCAGTAATTGGCATATTTTCGGTATGAAACGTCGTAATTTGAAACTGAAAATAGGTGCAGAGAGTCAGAATTCGGCTCAAAAATCACGCTGAGGAGTTAAATTTCCGACATTTCGGACGTTTTGAAAACTGCAGGGTGGTTTGGGCAAAATATGACCCTTCACCGTTTTCAGTAATTGGCATATTTTCGGTATAAAAAGTCGTAATTTGAAACTGAAAATAGGTGCAGAGAGTCAGAATTCGGATAAAAAATCACGCTCAGGAGTCAAATTTTCGACATTTCAGACATTTTGAAAACTGCAGGGGGGTTTGAGCAAAATATGACCCATCGCCGTTTTCAGTAATTGGCATATTTTCGGTATAAAAAGTCGTAATTTGAAACTGAAAATAGGTGCATAGAGTCAGAATTCGGATAAAAAATTACGCTCAGGAGTCAAATTTCCGACATTTCAGACATTTTGAAAACTGCAGGGTGGTTTGGGCAAAATATGACCCTTCACCGTTTTCAGTAATTGGCATATTTTCGGTATAAAAAGTCGTAATTTGAAACTGAAAATAGGTGCAGAGAGTCAGAATTCGGATAAAAAATCACGCTCAGGAGTCAAATTTTCGACATTTCAGACATTTTGAAAACTGCAGGTGGGTTTGTTCAAAATATGACCCATCGCCGTTTTCAGTAACTGGCATATTTTCGGTATAAAAAGTCGTAATTTGAAACTGAAAATAGGTGCAGAGAGTCAGAATTTGGATAAAAAATCACGCTCAGGAGTCAAATTTTCGACATTTCCGACATTTTGAAAACTGCAGGCGGGTTTGGGCAAAATATGACCCATCACCGTTTTCAGTAATTGGCATATTTTCGGTATAAAAAGTCGTAATTTGAAACTGAAAATAGGTGCAGAGAGTCAGAATTCGGATAAAAAATCACGCTCAGGAGTCAAATTTCCGACATTTCAGACATTTTGAGAACTGCAGGGGGGTTTGGGCAAAATATGACCCATCGATGTTTTCAGTAATTGGCATATTTTCGGTATAAAAAGTCGTAATTTGAAACTGAAAATAGGTGCAGAGAGTCAGAATTCGGATAAAAAATTACGCTCAGGAGTCAAATTTCCGACATTTCGGACATTTTGAAAACTGCAGGGGGGTTTGGGCAAAATATGACCCATCGCCGTTTTCAGTAATTGGCATATTTTCTGTATAAAAAGTCGTAATTTGAAACTGAAAATAGGTGCAGAGAGTCAGAATTCGGCTCAAAAATCACGCTCAGGAGTCAAATTTCCGACATTTCAGACATTTTGAAAACTGCAGGGGGGTTTGAGCAAAATATGACCCATCGCCGTTTTCAGTAATTGGCATATTTTCGGTATAAAAAGTCGTAATTTGAAACTGAAAATAGGTGCATAGAGTCAGAATTCGGATAAAAAATTACGCTCAGGAGTCAAATTTCCGACATTTCAGACATTTTGAAAACTGCAGGGGGGTTTGGGCAAAATATGACCCATCGCCGTTTACAGTAATTGGCATATTTACGGTATGAAACGTCGTAATTTGAAACTGAAAATAGGTGCAGAGAGTCAGAATTCGGATAAATAATCACGCTCAGGAGTCAAATTTCCGACATTTCAGACATTTTAAAAACTGCAGGGGGGTTTGGGCAAAATATGACCCATCGCCGTTTACAGTAATTGGCACATTTTCGGTATAAAAAGTCGTAATTTGAAACTGAAAATCGGTGCAGAGAGTCAGAATTCGGCTCAAAAATCCCGCTCAAGAGTCAAATTTCCGACATTTCAGACATTTTAAAAACTGCAGGGGGGTTTTGGGCAAAATATGACATGACACATCGCCGTTTTCAGTAATTAGCATATTTTCGGTATGAAAAGTCGTAATTTGAAACTGAAAATAGGTGCAGAGAGTCAGAATTCGGCTCAAAAATCACGCTAAGGAGTCAAATTTCCGACATTTCGGACATTTTGAAAACTGCAGGCGGGTTTGGGCAAAATATGACCCATCGCCGTTTTCAGTAATTGGCATATTTTCGGTATAAAAAGTCGTAATTTGAAAACTGAAAATAGGTGCAGAGAGTCAGAATTCGGATAAAAAATTACGCTCAGGAGTCAAATTTCCGACATTTCGGACATTTTGAAAACTGCAGGGGGGTTTGGGCAAAATATGACCCATCGCCGTTTTCAGTAATTGGCATATTTTCTGTATAAAAAGTCGTAATTTGAAACTGAAAATAGGTGCAGAGAGTCAGAATTCGGCTCAAAAATCACGCTCAGGAGTCAAATTTCCGACATTTCAGACATTTTGAAAACTGCAGGGGGGTTTGAGCAAAATATGACCCATCGCCGTTTTCAGTAATTGGCATATTTTCGGTATAAAAAGTCGTAATTTGAAACTGAAAATAGGTGCATAGAGTCAGAATTCGGATAAAAAATTACGCTCAGGAGTCAAATTTCCGACATTTCAGACATTTTGAAAACTGCAGGGGGGTTTGGGCAAAATATGACCCATCGCCGTTTACAGTAATTGGCATATTTACGGTATGAAACGTCGTAATTTGAAACTGAAAATAGGTGCAGAGAGTCAGAATTCGGATAAATAATCACGCTCAGGAGTCAAATTTCCGACATTTCAGACATTTTAAAAACTGCAGGGGGGTTTGGGCAAAATATGACCCATCGCCGTTTACAGTAATTGGCACATTTTCGGTATAAAAAGTCGTAATTTGAAACTGAAAATCGGTGCAGAGAGTCAGAATTCGGCTCAAAAATCCCGCTCAAGAGTCAAATTTCCGACATTTCAGACATTTTAAAAACTGCAGGGGGGTTTTGGGCAAAATATGACATGACACATCGCCGTTTTCAGTAATTAGCATATTTTCGGTATGAAAAGTCGTAATTTGAAACTGAAAATAGGTGCAGAGAGTCAGAATTCGGCTCAAAAATCACGCTAAGGAGTCAAATTTCCGACATTTCGGACATTTTGAAAACTGCAGGCGGGTTTGGGCAAAATATGACCCATCGCCGTTTTCAGTAATTGGCATATTTTCGGTATAAAAAGTCGTAATTTGAAAACTGAAAATAGGTGCAGAGAGTCAGAATTCGGATAAAAAGTCACGCTCAAGAGTCAAATTTCCGACATTTCAGACATTTCGAAAACTGCTGGGGGGTTTGGGCAAAATATGACCCATCGCCGTTGACAGTAATATGCATATTTTCGGTATGAAACGTCGTAATTTGAAACTGAAAATAGGTGCAGAGAGTCAGAATTCTGCTCAAAAATCACGCTCAGGAGTCAAATTTCCGACATTTCAGACATTTTAAAAACTGCAGGGGGGTTTGGGCAAAATATGACCCATCGCCGTTTTCAGTAATTGGCATATTTTCGGTATGAAACGTCGTAATTTGAAACTGAAAATAAATGCAGAGAGTCAGAATTCGGATAAAAAATCATGCTCAGGAGTCAAATTTCCGACATTTCAGACATTTTGAAAACTGCAGGGGGGGTTTGGGCAAAATATGACCCTTCGCCGTTTTCAGTAATTGGCATATTTTCGGTATAAAAAGTCGTAATTTGAAACTGAAAATAGGTGCAGAGAGTCAGAATTCGGCTTAAAAATCACGCTCAGGAGTCAAATTTCCGACATTTCAGACATTTTAAAAACTGCAGGGGGGTTTGGGCAAAATATGACATGACACATCGCCGTTTTCAGTAATTTGCATATTTTCGGTATGAAAAGTCGTAATTTGAAACTGAATATAGGTGCAGAGAGTCAGAATTCGGCTCAAAAATCACGCTGAGGAGTCAAATTTCCGACATTTCGGACATTTTGAAAACTGCAGGGGGGTTTGTGCAAAATATGACCCATCGCCGTTTTCAGTAATTGGCATATTTTCGGTATAAAAATTCGTAATTTGAAACTGAAAATAGGTGCAGAGAGTCAGAATTCGGTATAAAATCACGCTCAGGAGTCAAATTTCCGACATTTCAGACATTTTAAAAACTGCAGGGGAATTTGGGCAAAATATGACCCATCGCCGTTTTCAGTAATTGGCATATTTTCGGTATGAAACGTCGTAATTTGAAACTGAAAATAGGTGCAGAGAGTCAGAATTCGGCTCAAAAATCACGCTGAGGAGTTAAATTTCCGACATTTCGGACGTTTTGAAAACTGCAGGGTGGTTTGGGCAAAATATGACCCTTCACCGTTTTCAGTAATTGGCATATTTTCGGTATAAAAAGTCGTAATTTGAAACTGAAAATAGGTGCAGAGAGTCAGAATTCGGATAAAAAATCACGCTCAGGAGTCAAATTTTCGACATTTCAGACATTTTGAAAACTGCAGGTGGGTTTGTTCAAAATATGACCCATCGCCGTTTTCAGTAATTGGCATATTTTCGGTATAAAAAGTCGTAATTTGAAACTGAAAATAGGTGCAGAGAGTCAGAATTTGGATAAAAAATCACGCTCAGGAGTCAAATTTCCGACATGTCAGACATTTTGAAAACTGCAGGGGGGGTTTGGGCAAAATATGACCCATCGCCGTTTACAGTAATTGGCATATTTTCGGTATGAAACGTCGTAATTTGAAACTGAAAATAGGTGCAGAGAGTCAGAATTCGGCTCAAAAATCGCGCTAAGGCGTCAAATTTCCGACATTTCCGACATTTTGAAAACTGCAGGCGGGTTTGGGCAAAATATGACCCATCACCGTTTTCAGTAATTGGCATATTTTCGGTATAAAAAGTCGTAATTTGAAACTGAAAATAGGTGCAGAGAGTCAGAATTCGGATAAAAAATCACGCTCAGGAGTCAAATTTCCGACATTTCAGACATTTTGAGAACTGCAGGGGGGTTTGGGCAAAATATGACCCATCGCTGTTTTCAGTAATTGGCATATTTTCGGTATAAAAAGTCGTAATTTGAAACTGAAAATAGGTGCAGAGAGTCAGAATTCGGATAAAAAATCACGCTCAGGAGTCAAATTTCCGACATTTCAGACATTTTGAAAACTGCAGGGGGGGGTTGGGCAAAATATGACCCATCGCCGTTTTCAGTAATTGGCATATTTTCGGTATAAAAAGTCGTAATTTGAATTTGAAAATAGGTGCAGAGAGTCAGAATTCGGATAAAAAATCACGCTCAGGAGTCAAATTTCCGACATTTCAGACATTTTGAAAATTGCAGGGGGGTTTGGGCAAAATATGACCCATCGCCGTTTTCAGTAATTGGCATATTTTCGGTATAAAAATTCGTAATTTGAAACTGAAAATAGGTGCAGAGAGTCAGAATTCGGCTCAAAAATCACGCTCAGGAGTCAAATTTCCGACATTTCAGACATTTTAAAAACTGCAGGGGGGTTTGGGCAAAATATGACACATCGCCGTTTTCAGTAATTGGCATATTTTCGGTATGAAAAGTCGTTATTTGAAACTGAAAATAGGTGCAGAGAGTCAGAATTCGGCTCAAAAATCACGCTCAGGAGTCAAATTTCCGATATTTCGGACATTTTGAAAACTGCAGGGGGGTTTGGGCAAAATATGACCCATCGCCGTTTTCAGTAATTGGCATATTTTCGGTATAAAAATTCATAATTTGAAACTGAAAATAGGTGCAGAGAGTCAGAATTCGGATAGAAAATCACGCTCAGGAGTCAAATTTTCGACATTTTAGACATTTTGAAAACTGCAGGGGGGTTTGGGCAAAATATGACCCATCGCCGTTTACAGTAATTGGCATATTTTCGGTATGAAACGTCGTAATTTGAAACTGAAAATAGGTGCAGAGAGTCAGAATTCGGCTCAAAAATCACGCTCAGGAGTCAAATTTCCGACATTTCAGACATTTTAAAAACTGCAGGGGGGTTTGGGCAAAATATGACACATCGCCGTTTTCAGTAATTGGCATATTTTCGGTATGAAAAGTCGTAATTTGATGGAGTCAAATTTCCGACATTTCGGACATTTTGAAAACTGCAGGGGGGTTTGGGCAAAATATGACCCATCGCTGTTTTCAGTAATTGGCATATTTTCGGTATAAAAAGTCGTAATTTGAAACTGAAAATAGGTGCATAGAGTCAGAATTCGGATAAAAAATTACGCTCAGGAGTCAAATTTCCGACATTTCTGACATTTTGAAAACTGCAGGGAAGTTTGGGCAAAATATTACCCATCGCTGTTTTCAGTAATTGGCATATTTTCTGTATAAAAAGTCGTAATTTGAAACTGAAAATAGGTGCAGAGAGTCAGAATTCGGCTCAAAAATCACACTCAGGAGTCAAATTTCCGACATTTCAGACATTTTGAAAACTGCAAGGGGGTTTGGGCAAAACACCGGGCGATTTTTGCCGCTAGCGGCCAAAAATCGGGCTATTTTGCGCAAAAACCATGCGATTTTTGCAGCTGGCGCTCAAAAATCGCGATTTTCGCCGCTACCGGCCAAAAATAGCGCGATTTTCGCCGCTAGTTGCCGAAAACCGTGCGATTTTCGCCGCTAGTGGCCAAGAATCGGGCGATTTTTGCCGCTATCGGCCGAAAACCGCGCTATTTTGCGTAAAAACCATGCGATTTTCGCAGCTGGCGGGCAAAAATCGCGATTTTCGCCGCTACCTGCCATAAACCGCGCAATTTTCGCCGCTAGCGGCCAATATCCATGCGATTTTTGCAGCTGGCGGGCAAAAATAGCGCGATTTTCGCCGCTAGCGGCCGAAAACCGTGCGATTTTCGCCGCTAGCGGCCAAAAATCGGGCGAATTTTGCTGCTAACGGCCGAAATCCGCGCCATTTTGCGCAAAAACCATGCGATTTTCGCAGCTGGCGGGCAAAAATCGCGATTTTCGTCGGTACCGGCCAAAAATAGCGCGATTTTCGCCGCTAGCGGCCAAAAACCGTGCGATTTATGCCGCTAGCGGCCAAAAATCGGGCGATTTTTGCCGCTAACTGCCGAAAACTGCGCTATTTTCGACGCTAGCGGTCAGAAACTATGCGATTTTCGCAGCTGGCGGGCAAAAATCGCGATTTTCGCCGCTACCGGCCAAAAATAGCGCGATTTTCGCCGCTAGTTGCCGAAAACCGTGCGATTTTCGCCGCTAGTGGCCAAAAATCGGGCGATTTTTGCCGCTAACTGCCGAAAACCGCGCTATTTTCCACGCTAGCGGCCAGAAACTATGCGATTTTTGCAGCTGGCGGGCATAAATCGCGCGAATTTCGCCGCTACCTACCAAAAACCGCGCGATTTTCGCCGCTAGCGGCCAAAAACCATGCGATTTTCGCACCTGGCGGGGAAAAATAGCGCGATTTTTGCCGCTACTGGCCAAAAACCGCGCGACTTTTGCCGCTAGCGGACAAAAACTATGCGATTTTTGCAGCTGGCGGGCAAAAATAGCGCTATTTTCGCCGCTACCGGCCAAAAACCGCGCGATTTTCGCCGCTAGCGGCCAAAAACCATGCGATTTTCGCAGCTGGCGGGCAAAAGTCGCGATTTTCGCCGCTACCGGCCAAAAATAGCGCGATTTTCGCCGCTAGCGGCCAAAAACCGTGCGATTTTCGCCGCTAGCGGCCAAAAATCGGGCTATTTTGCGCAAAAACCATGCGATTTTTGCAGCTGGCGACACAAATCGCGATTTTCGCCGCTACAGGCCAAAAATAGCGCGATTTTCGCCGCTACCGGCCAAAAACCGCGCGACTTTCGCCGCTAGCGGCCAAAAACCATGCGATTTTCGTAGCTGGCGGGCAAAAATCGCGATTTTCGCCGCTACCTGCCAAAAACCGCGCGACTTTTGCCGCTAGCGGCCAAAATCCATGCGATTTTTGCAGCTGGCGGGCAAAAATAGCGCGATTTTCGCCGCTAGCGGCCGAAAACCGTGCGATTTTCGCCGCTAGTGGCCAAAAATCGGGCGATTTTTGCCGCTAACGGTCGAAATCCGCGCCATTTTGCGCAAAAACCATGCGATTTTCGCAGCTGGCGGGCAAAAATCGCGATTTTCGCCGGTACCGGCCAAAAATAGCGTGATTTTCGACGCTAGCGGCCAGAAACCATGCGATTTTTGCAGCTGGCGGGCAAAAATCGCGCGAATTTAGCCGCTACCTACCAAAAACCGCGCGATTTCCGCCGCTCGCGGCCAAAAACCATTCGATTTTCGCAGCAGGCGGGAAAAAATAGCGCGATTTTCGCCGTTACCGGCCAAAAACCATGCGATTTTCGCAGCTGGCGGGCAAAAATCATGCGATTTTTGCCGCTAACGGCCAAAAACCGCGCTATTTTGCGCAAATACCATGCGATTTTCGCAGCTGGCGGGCAAAAATCGCGATTTTCGTCGCTACTGGGCCAAAATAGCGCGATTTTCGCCGCTAGCGGCCAAAAATCGGGCGATTTTTGCCGCTAGCGGCCAAAATCGCGAGATTTTCGCCGCTACCGGCCAAAAATCGCACGATTTTCGCTGCTACCGGCCAAAAACCGCGCAATTTTCGCCGCTAGCGGCCAAAAAGCGGGCTATTTTTGTCGCTAGCGGCCAAAAATCGGCGATTTTCGCCGCTATCGGCCAAAAACCGTGCGATTTTCGCAGCTGGCGGGCAAAAATCGCGCGATTTTCGCCGCTAGCGGCCAAAAACCGCGCAATTTTCGCCGCTAGCGGCCAAAAATCGGGCTATTTTTGCCGCTAGCGGCCATAAATTTGGCGATTTTCGCCGCTAGCGGCCAAAAATCTTGCGAATTTCGCCGCTACCGGCAAAAATCGCGCGATTTTCGCCGCTACCGGCCAAAAACCGCGCAATTTTCGCCGCTAGCGGCCAAAAACCGCGCAATTTTCGCCGCTAGCGGCCAAAAATCGGGCTATTTTTGCCGCTAGCGGCCATAAATTTGGCGATTTTCGCCGCTAGCGGCCAAAAATCGTGCGAATTTCGCCGCTACCAGCAAAAATCGCGCGATTTTCGCCGCTACCGGCCAAAAATCGCGCGATTTTCGCCGCTACCGGCCTAAAACCGCGCAATTTTCGCCGCTAGCGGGCAAAAAGCGGGCTATTTTTGCCGCTAGCGGCCAAAAATCGGCGATTTTCGCCGCTAGCGGCCAAAAATCGGCGATTTTCCCCGCTAGCGGCCAAAAACCGCGCGATTCTCGCAGCTGGCGGCCAAAATCGCGCTATTTTCGCCGCTAGCGGCCAAAAACCGCGCGATTTTCGCCGCTAGCGGTCAAAAACCGCGCGATTTTCGCCGCTAGCGGCCAAAAACAACGCAATTTTCGCCGCTAGCGGCCAAAAATCGTGCGAATTTCGCCGCTACCGGCCAAAAACCGTGCGATTTTCGCAGCTGGCGGGCAAAAATCGCGCGATTTTCGCCGCTAGCGGTCAAAAATTGTGCGAATTTCGCCGCTAGCGGCCAAAAATCGTGCGAATTCTTCCGCTACCGGCCAAAACCACGCGATTTTCGCCGCTACCGGCCAAAAATCGCGCGACTTTCGCTGCTACCGGCTAAAAACCGCGCAATTTTCGCCGCTAGCGGCCAAAAAGCGGGCTATTTTTGCCGCTAGCGGCCAAAAATCGGCGATTTTCGCCGCTAGCGGCCAAAAACCGTGGGATTTTCGCCGCTAGCGGCCAAAAATCGACGATTTTCGCCCCTAGCGGCCAAAAATCGACGATTTTCGCCCCTAGCGGCCAAAAATCGTGCGAGTTTCGCTGCTAGCGGCCAAAAATCGTGCGAATTTCGCCGCTGGCGGCCAAAAATCGTGCGAATTTCGCCGCTACCGGCCAAAATCGCGCGATTTTCGCCGCTACCGGCCAAAAATCGCGCAATTTTCGCCGCTATGGGCCAAAAACCGCGCAATTTTCGCCTCTAGCGGCCAAAAAGCGGGCTATTTTTGCGGCTAGCGGACAAAATCGGCGATTTTCGCCGCTAGCGGCCAAAAACAACGCAATTTTCGCCGCTAGCGGCCAAAAATCGTGCGAATTTCGCCGCTACCGGCCAAAAACCGTGCGATTTTCGCAGCTGGCGGGCAAAAATCGCGCGATTTTCGCCGCTAGCGGTCAAAAATTGTGCGAATTCTTCCGCTACCGGCCAAAACCACGCGATTTTCGCCGCTACCGGCCAAAAATCGCGCGATTTTCGCTGCTACCGGCTAAAAACCGCGCAATTTTCGCCGCTAGCGACCAAAAAGCGGGCAATTTTCGCCGCTAGCGACCAAAAAGCGGGCTATTTTTGCCGCTAGCGGCCAAAAATCGGCGATTTTCGCCGCTAGCGGCCAAAAACCGTGGGATTTTCGCCGCTAGCGGCCAAAAATCGACGATTTTCGCCCCTAGCGGCCAAAAATCGACGATTTTCGCCCCTAGCGGCCAAAAATCGTGCGAGTTTCGCTGCTAGCGGCCAAAAATCGTGCGAATTTCGCCGCTGGCGGCCAAAAATCGTGCGAATTTCGCCGCTACCGGCCAAAATCGCGCGATTTTCGCCGCTACCGGCCAAAAATCGCGCAATTTTCGCCGCTATCGGCCAAAAACCGCGCAATTTTCGCCTCTAGCGGCCAAAAAGCGGGCTATTTTTGCGGCTAGCGGACAAAATCGGCGATTTTCGCCGCTAGCGGCCAAAAACAACGCAATTTTCGCCGCTAGCGGCCAAAAATCGTGCGAATTTCGCCGCTACCGGCCAAAAACCGTGCGATTTTCGCAGCTGGCGGGCAAAAATCGCGCGATTTTCGCCGCTAGCGGTCAAAAATTATGCGAATTTCGCCGCTAGCGGCCAAAAATCGTGCGAATTCTTCCGCTACCGGCCATAACCACGCGATTTTCGCCGCTACCGGCCAAAAATCGCGCGATTTTCGCTGCTACCGGCTAAAAACCGCGCAATTTTCGCCGCTAGCTGCCAAAAAGCGGGCTATTTTTGCCGCTAGCGGCCAAAAATCGGCGATTTTCGCCGCTAGCGGCCAAAAACCGTGGGATTTTCGCCGCTAGCGGCCAAAAATCGACGATTTTCGCCCCTAGCGGCCAAAAATCGACGATTTTCGCCCCTAGCGGCCAAAAATCGTGCGAGTTTCGCTGCTAGCGGCCAAAAATCGTGCGAATTTCGCCGCTGGCGGCCAAAAATCGTGCGAATTTCGCCGCTACCGGCCAAAATCGCGCGATTTTCGCCGCTACCGGCCAAAAATCGCGCAATTTTCGCCGCTATCGGCCAAAAACCGCGCAATTTTCGCCTCTAGCGGCCAAAAAGCGGGCTATTTTTGCGGCTAGCGGACAAAATCGGCGATTTTCGCCGCTAGCGGCCAAAAACAACGCAATTTTCGCCGCTAGCGGCCAAAAATCGTGCGAATTTCGCCGCTACCGGCCAAAAACCGTGCGATTTTCGCAGCTGGCGGGCAAAAATCGCGCGATTTTCGCCGCTAGCGGTCAAAAATTGTGCGAATTTCGCCGCTAGCGGCCAAAAATCGTGCGAATTCTTCCGCTACCGGCCAAAACCACGCGATTTTCGCCGCTACCGGCCAAAAATCGCGCGATTTTCGCTGCTACCGGCTAAAAACCGCGCAATTTTCGCCGCTAGCGACCAAAAAGCGGGCAATTTTCGCCGCTAGCGACCAAAAAGCGGGCTATTTTTGCCGCTAGCGGCCAAAAATCGGCGATTTTCGCCGCTAGCGGCCAAAAACCGTGGGATTTTCGCCGCTAGCGGCCAAAAATCGACGATTTTCGCCCCTAGCGGCCAAAAATCGACGATTTTCGCCCCTAGCGGCCAAAAATCGTGCGAGTTTCGCTGCTAGCGGCCAAAAATCGTGCGAATTTCGCCGCTGGCGGCCAAAAATCGTGCGAATTTCGCCGCTACCGGCCAAAATCGCGCGATTTTCGCCGCTACCGGCCAAAAATCGCGCAATTTTCGCCGCTATCGGCCAAAAACCGCGCAATTTTCGCCTCTAGCGGCCAAAAAGCGGGCTATTTTTGCGGCTAGCGGACAAAATCGGCGATTTTCGCCGCTAGCGGCCAAAAACAACGCAATTTTCGCCGCTAGCGGCCAAAAATCGTGCGAATTTCGCCGCTACCGGCCAAAAACCGTGCGATTTTCGCAGCTGGCGGGCAAAAATCGCGCGATTTTCGCCGCTAGCGGTCAAAAATTATGCGAATTTCGCCGCTAGCGGCCAAAAATCGTGCGAATTCTTCCGCTACCGGCCATAACCACGCGATTTTCGCCGCTACCGGCCAAAAATCGCGCGATTTTCGCTGCTACCGGCTAAAAACCGCGCAATTTTCGCCGCTAGCTGCCAAAAAGCGGGCTATTTTTGCCGCTAGCGGCCAAAAATCGGCGATTTTCGCCGCTAGCGGCCAAAAACCGTGGGATTTTCGCCGCTAGCGGCCAAAAATCGACGATTTTCGCCCCTAGCGGCCAAAAATCGACGATTTTCGCCCCTAGCGGCCAAAAATCGTGCGAGTTTCGCTGCTAGCGGCCAAAAATCGTGCGAATTTCGCCGCTGGCGGCCAAAAATCGTGCGAATTTCGCCGCTACCGGCCAAAATCGCGCGATTTTCGCCGCTACCGGCCAAAAATCGCGCAATTTTCGCCGCTATCGGCCAAAAACCGCGCAATTTTCGCCTCTAGCGGCCAAAAAGCGGGCTATTTTTGCGGCTAGCGGACAAAATCGGCGATTTTCGCCGCTAGCGGCCAAAAACAACGCAATTTTCGCCGCTAGCGGCCAAAAATCGTGCGAATTTCGCCGCTACCGGCCAAAAACCGTGCGATTTTCGCAGCTGGCGGGCAAAAATCGCGCGATTTTCGCCGCTAGCGTTCAAAAATTGTGCGAATTTCGCCGCTAGCGGCCAAAAATCGTGCGAATTCTTCCGCTACCGGCCAAAACCACGCGATTTTCGCCGCTACCGGCCAAAAATCGCGCGATTTTCGCTGCTACCGGCTAAAAACCGCGCAATTTTCGCCGCTAGCGGCCAAAAAGCGGGCTATTTTTGCCGCTAGCGGCCAAAAATCGGCGATTTTCGCCGCTAGCGGCCAAAAACCGTGGGATTTTCGCCGCTAGCGGCCAAAAATCGACGATTTTCGCCCCTAGCGGCCAAAAATCGTGCGAGTTTCGCCGCTAGCGGCCAAAAATCGTGCGAATTTCGCCGCTGGCGGCCAAAAATCGTGCGAATTTCGCCGCTACCGGCCAAAAATCGTGCGAATTTCGCCGCTACCGGCCAAAATCGTGCGAATTTCGCCGCTACCGGCCAAAATCTCGCAATTTTCGCCTCTAGCGGCCAAAAAGCGGGCTATTTTTGCGGCTAGCGGACAAAATCGGCGATTTTCGCCGCTAGCGGCCAAAAACAACGCAATTTTCGCCACTAGCGGCCAAAAATCGTGCGAATTTCGCCGCTACCGGCCAAAAACCGTGCGATTTTCGCAGCTGGCGGGCAAAAATCGCGCGATTTTCGCCGTTAGCGGTCAAAAATTATGCGAATTTCGCCGCTAGCGGCCAAAAATCGTGCGAATTCTTCCGCTACCGGCCATAACCACGCGATTTTCGCCGCTACCGGCCAAAAATCGCGCGATTTTCGCTGCTACCGGCTAAAAACCGCGCAATTTTCGCCGCTAGCTGCCAAAAAGCGGGCTATTTTTGCCGCTAGCGGCCAAAAATCGGCGATTTTCGCCGCTAGAGGCCAAAAACCGTGGGATTTTCGCCGCTAGCGGCCAAAAATCGACGATTTTCGCCCCTAGCGGCCAAAAATCGACGATTTTCGCCCCTAGCGGCCAAAAATCGTGCGAGTTTCGCTGCTAGCGGCCAAAAATCGTGCGAATTTCGCCGCTGGCGGCCAAAAATCGTGCGAATTTCGCCGCTACCGGCCAAAATCGCGCGATTTTCGCCGCTACCGGCCAAAAATCGCGCAATTTTCGCCGCTATCGGCCAAAAACCGCGCAATTTTCGCCTCTAGCGGCCAAAAAGCGGGCTATTTTTGCGGCTAGCGGACAAAATCGGCGATTTTCGCCGCTAGCGGCCAAAAACAACGCAATTTTCGCCGCTAGCGGCCAAAAATCGTGCGAATTTCGCCGCTACCGGCCAAAAACCGTGCGATTTTCGCAGCTGGCGGGCAAAAATCGCGCGATTTTCGCCGCTAGCGGTCAAAAATTGTGCGAATTTCGCCGCTAGCGGCCAAAAATCGTGCGAATTCTTCCGCTACCGGCCAAAACCACGCGATTTTCGCCGCTACCGGCCAAAAATCGCGCGATTTTCGCTGCTACCGGCTAAAAACCGCGCAATTTTCGCCGCTAGCGGCCAAAAAGCGGGCTATTTTTGCCGCTAGCGGCCAAAAATCGGCGATTTTCGCCGCTAGCGGCCAAAAACCGTGGGATTTTCGCCGCTAGCGGCCAAAAATCGACGATTTTCGCCCCTAGCGGCCAAAAATCGACGATTTTCGCCAGTAGCGGCCAAAAATCGTGCGAGTTTCGCTGCTAGCGGCCAAAAATCGTGCGAATTTCGCCGCTACCGGCCAAAATCGCGCGATTTTCGCCGCTACCGGCCAAAAATCGTGCGAATTTCGCCGCTACCGGCCAAAAACCGCGCAATTTTCGCCGCTAGCGGCAAAAATAGCCCGAATTTTGGCCGCTAGCGGCAAAAATAGCCCGATTTTTGGCCGCTAGCGGCCAAAATCGCGCGATTTTCGCCACTACAGGCCAAAAACCGTGCGATTTTCGCAACTGGCGGGCAAAAATCGCGCGATTTTCGCCGCTAGCGCCCAAAAATCGGGCTATTTTTGCCGCTAGCGGCCAAAAATCGACGATTTTCGCCCCTAGCGGCCAAAAATCGTGCGAATTTCGCTGCTAGCGGCCAAAAATCGTGCGAATTTCGCCGCTAGCGGCCAAAAATCGTGCGAATTTCGCCGCTACCGGCCAAAAACCGCGCAATTTTCGCCGCTAGCGGCCAAAAAGCGGGCTATTTTTGCCGCTAGCGGACAAAAATCGGCGATTTTCGCCGCTAGCGGCCAAAAACCGCGCGATTTTCGCCGCTAGCGGCCAAAAACCTCGCAATTTTCGCCGCTAGCGGCCAAAAATCGGGCTATTTTTGCCGCTAGCGGCCAAAAATTCGGCGATTTTCGCCGCTAGCGGGCAAAAATCGTGCGAATTTCGCCGCAGGCGGCCAAAAATCGTGCGAATTTCGCCGCTACCGGCCAAAAACCGCGCAATTTTCGCCGCTAGCGGCAAAAATAGCCCGATTTTTGGCCGCTAGCAGCCAAAATCGCGGGATTTTCGCCGCTACCGGCCAAAAATCGCGCGATTTTCGCTGCTACCGGCCTAAAACCGCGCAATTTTCGTCGCTAGCGGCAAAAATAACCCGATTTTTGGCCGCTAGCGGCCAAAATCACAGGATTTTCGCCGCTACCGGCCAAAAACCGTGCGATTTGTAACGGTTCTATTGTTACGTAAAGTATGGTGACAAATAAACACAGACACTGAGATACTATATATATATTTGGTCGAATATACAGAAGTACACCGGTGATACTTTGGTGTGAGTTGAGCGCACTGAGCGTCGGCACAGTATCTCGCAAGTGTTCGCCGCTACCGGCAAAAATCGCGCGATTTTCGCCGCTACCGGCCAAAAATCGCGCGATTTTCGCCGCTACCGGCCA
This sequence comes from Procambarus clarkii, assembly GCF_040958095.1. Lineage (NCBI taxonomy): Eukaryota > Metazoa > Arthropoda > Malacostraca > Decapoda > Cambaridae > Procambarus > Procambarus clarkii. The sequence continues at coordinate 26,177,057 of NC_091202.1, read as the reverse complement.
AAAACCGCGCAATTTTCGCCGCTAGCGGCCAAAAATCGGCGATTTTCGCCGCTAGCGGCCAAAAACCGCGCGATTCTCGCAGCTGGCGGCCAAAATCGCGCGATTTTTGCCAATAGCGGCCAAAAACCGCGCGATTTTCGCCGCTAGCGGCCAAAAACCACGCGATTTTCGCCGCTAGCGGTCAAAAACCGCGCAATTTTCGCTGCTAGCGGCCAAAAATCGTGCGAATTTCGCCGCTAGCGGCCAAAAATCGTGCGAATTCTTCCGCTACCGACCAAAACCGCGCGATTTTCGCCGCTACCGGCCAAAAATCGCGCGATTTTCGCTGCTACCGGCCAAAAACCGCGCAATTTTCGCCGCTAGCGGCCAAAAAGCGGGCTATTTTTGCCGCTAGCGGCCAAAAATCGGCGATTTTCGCCGCTAGCGGCCAAAAACCGCGGGATTTTCGCAGCTGGCGGAAAAAATAGCCCGATTTTTGGCCGCTAGCGGCCAAAATCGCGCGGTTTTCGCCGCTACCGGCCAAAAACCGCGCAATTTTCGCCGCTAGCGGCCAAAAAGCGGGCTATTTTTGCCGTTAGCGGCCAAAAAAAGGCGATTTTCGCCGCTAGCGGCCAAAAACCGCGCAATTTTCGCAGCTGGCGGCCAAAAAAGCGGGATTTTCGCCGTTAGCGGCCAAAAACCGCGTGATTTTCGCCGCTAGCGGCCAAAAACCGCGCAATTTTCGCCGCTAACGGCCAAAAATCGGGCTATTTTTGCCGCTAGCGGCCAAAAATCGTGCGAATTTCGCCGCTACCGGCCAAAAATCGTGCGAATTTCGCCGCTACCGGCCAAAAACCGCGCAATTTTCGCCGCTAGCGGCAAAAATAGCCCGATTTTTGGCCGCTAGAGGCCAAAATCGCGGGATTTTCGCCGCTACCGGCCAAAAATCGCGCGATTTTTCGCTGCTACCGGCCAAAAACCGCGCAATTTTCGCCGCTAGCGGCCAAAAAAGCGGGCTATTTTTGCCGCTTGCGGCCAAAAATCGGCGATTTTCGCCACTAGCGGCCAAAAATCGTGCGAATTTCGCCACTAGCGGCCAAAAATCGTGCGAATTTCGCCACTACCGGCCTAAAACCGCGAAATTTTCGCCGCTAGCGGCAATAATAGCCCGATAAAAAGTAGCGAAAGTAGCGAAATTTTAGGCTAAAAAGTAGCGAAAAAAGTAGCGAAAGTAGCGAAATTTTGGGCTAAAAAGTAGCGAAAGTAGCGAAATTTGGGCTAAAAAGTAGCGAAAGTAGCAAAATTTTGGGCGAAAAAGTAGCGAAATTTTGGGCTAAAAAGTAGCGAAATTTTGGGCGAAAAAGTAGCGAAAGTAGCGAAATTTTGGCCTAAAAAAGAAGCGAAAGTAGCAAAAAAAGTAGCGAAAGTAGCGAAATTTGGGACGCCAGCGACCAAAAACCGTGCGATTTTCGCTGGTAGCGGCCAAAAACCGTGCGGTTTTCACCGCTAGCGGCCAAAAATCGCGCGATTTTCGCCGGTAGCGGGCAAAAATCGGGCGAATTTCGCCGCTGGAGGGCAAAAATTGGGCGATTTTCGCCCCTAGCGGGAAAAATCGCCCGATTTTTGGCCGCTAGCGGCGAAAATCGCACGGTTTTTGGTCGGTAGCGGCGAAAATCGCACGGTCTTTGGTCGGTAGCGGCGAAAATCGCATGTTTTCTGGCCGCTAGCCGTGAAAATCGCGCGATTTTTGGCCGCTAGCGGCGAAAATCGCACGATTTTTGGCCGCTAGCGGCGAAATTCGCACGATTTTTGGCCGCTAGCGGCGAAAATCGCGCGAATTTGGCCCGCCAGCTGCGAACATCACATGGTTTCTGGCTGCTAGCGGCGAAAATCGTGCGAATTTGGCCCGCCAGCTGCGAAAATCGCACGGTTTTTGGTCGGTAGCGGCGAAAATCGCGCGATTTTTGGCCGCCAGCTGCAAAAATCGCATGGTTTCTGGCCGCTAGCGGCGAAAATCGCGCGATTTTTGGCCGGTAGCGGCGAAAATCGCGCGATTTTGGCCCGCCAGCTGCGAAAATCGCACGGTTTTTGGCTGCTAGCGGCGAAAATCGCGCGGTTTTTGCCCGATAGCGGCGAAAATCGCGCGATTTTTGGCCGCTAGCGGCACAATTCGCACAATTTTTGGCCGCTAGCAGCGAAATTCGCATGAGTTTTGGCCGCTAGCGGCGAAAATCGCCCGATTTTCGCCGCTAGCGGGCAAAAATCAGGCGATTTTCGCTACTAGCGGCCAAAAATCGTGCGATTTTTGCAGGTAGCGGCTAAAAATCGCCCGATTTTCGCCCACTAGCGGCGAAAATCGCCCGATTTTTGGCCGCTAGCGGCGAAATTCGCCCGATTTTTGGCCGCTAGCTGCGAAAATCGCGCGATTTTTGCCCGCCAGCTGCAAAAATCGCATGGTTTATGGCCGCTAGCGGCGAAATTCGCACGATTTTTGGCCGCTAGCGGCGAAATTCACACGATTTTTGGCCGGTAGCGGCGAAAATTGCGCGATTTTGGCCCGCCAGCTGCGAAAATCGCACGGTTTTTGGCCGCTAGCGGCGAAAATCGCGCGGTTTTTGGCCGGTAGCGGCAAAAATCGCGCGATTTTTGCCCGCCAGCTGCGAAAATCGCACGATTTTGGGCCGTTAGCGGAGAAATTCGCCCGATTTTGGGCCGCTAGCGGCAAAAATAGCCCCATTTTTGGCCGCTAGCGGCGAAAATCTGTCGATTTTTGACGCCAGTGGCCAAAAACCGCGCGATTTTCGCTGGTAGCGGCCAAAAACTGTGCGATTTTCGCCACTAGCGGCCAAAAATCGCGCGATTTTCGCCGGTAGCGGGCAAAAATCGGGCGAATTTCGCCGCTGGAGGGCAAAAATCGGGCGATTTTCGCCCCTAGCGGGAAAAATCGCCCGATTTCTGGCCGCTAGCGGCGAAAATCGCACGGTTTTTGGCCGCTAGCGGCGAAAATCGCACGGTTTTTGGTCTGTAGCGGCGAAAATCGCATGGTTTCTGGCCGCTAGCGGCGAAAATCGCACGATTTTTGGCCGCTAGCGGCGAAATTCGCACGATTTTTGGCCGCAAGCGGCGAAAATCGCGCGAATTTGGCCCGCCAGCGTCGAAAATCACATGGTTTCTGGCCGCTAGCGGCGAAAATCGCGCGAATTTGGCCCGCCAGCTGCGAAAATCGCACGGTTTTTGGTCGGTAGCGGCGAAAATCGCGCGATTTTTGGCCGCCAGCTGCAAAAATCGCATGGTTTCTGGCCGCTAGCGGCGAAAATCGCGCGATTTTTGGCCGGTAGCGGCGAAAATCGCACAATTTTTGGCCGCTAGCGGCGAAATTTGCGCGGTTTTTGGCCGGTAGCGGCGAAATTCGCACGATTTTTGGCCGCTACCGGCGAAAATCGCGCGAATTTGGCCCGCCAGCTGCGAAAATCACATAGTTTCTGGCCGCAAGCGGCGAAAATCGCGCGAATTTGGCCCGCCAGCTGCGAAAATCGCACGGTTTTTGGTCGGTAGCGGCGAAAATCGCGCGATTTTTGGCCGCCAGCTGCAAAAATCGCATGGTTTCTGGCCGCTAGCGGCGAAAATCGCGCGATTTTTGGCCGGTAGCGGCGAAAATCGCACAATTTTTGGCCGCTAGTGGCGAAATTTGCGCGGTTTTTGGCCAGTAGCGGCGAAATTCGCCCGATTTTTGGCCGCTAGCGGCGAAAATCGCGCGATTTTTGGCCGGTAGCGGCGAAAATCGCGCGATTTTGGTCCGCCAGCTGCAAAAATCGCACGGTTTTTGGCCGCTAGCGGCGAAAATCGCGCGGTTTTTGCCCGATAGCGGCGAAAATCGCGCGATTTTTGGCCGGTAGTGGCGAAAATCGCGCGATTTAAGCCCGCTAGCTCCGAAAATCGCATTGTTTTTGGCCGTTAGCGGCGAGAATCGCGCGGTTTTTGGCCGGTAGCGGCGAAAATCGCGCGGTTTTTGGCCGGTTGCGGCGAAAATCGCGCGATTTTTGCCCGCCAGCTCCGAAAATCGCATTGTTTTTGGCCGCTAGTGGCGAGAATCGCGCGATTTTTGGCCGCTAGCGGCGAAAATCTCGCGATTTTTGACCGATAGCGGCGAAAATCGCGCGATTTTTGGCCGCTAGCGGCGAAATTCGCACGATTTTTGGCCGCTAGCAGCGAAGACAAGGCGCTGGGATATGGTGGCAAGGAGCTGGGATATGAGGACAAGGCGCTGGGATATGATTAAAAGGGTCTGGGATATGAGGACAAGGGTCTGGGATATGAGAACAAGGAGCTGGGATATGAGGACAAGGAGCTATGATATGAGGACAAGGAGTAGGGATATGAGGACAAGGAGCTGGGATATGAGGACAAGGAGCTGGGATATGAGGACAAGGAGCTGGGATATGAGGACAAGGAGCTGGGATATGTAAGTAGTAACTGATTGTAACCTATCCACCCACTGGACGTGGGGCGGTGTGCAGGACAAACATGTAAATTGCGACACTAGCTCTCAACTAGTCAGTTGCTTAATAATTTAGACACTACTAGTGGTCGGTGAAGAGCCCATTGTTGTGACGATGTGCATTAAATGGTGTAACTAGCTAAAGATTGTAACTGGCTTAGCTAAATGAATTGTGGGGTTCAGGGCCCATTGTGCCTCTTAACACTCCACTACCGCCCACAAGATGGGTATGGGGTGCATAATAAATGAACTTAAACTGCAAAGACTGATACCCTAACAGGTAAAGTGGACTTTGTATTTACATATACATATAGCATGTGATCCTTTTGTGTTCAGGTTTTCAAAGGATTCTGGGCTTTCTGCAAAAGCTTCTTTTCTAGTTTGTGGGCCTGTCTGCCTGTAGCAGTGTTAATTGCCAATTTCTCACCTTGCTTTTGTTGATATCCTGATCTCTTTTTCATTAGAGTATGTTAGTGTATCCTTTGTAGTATAGTACTTGTAATTATTCACAAGGATCAGGTTATCATCCAAAGTGCAATTATTTTTAATATACTTCTTTTTAGTGCCAGTACAGTACTTAAATTTGTCTAAATACAATCGCTAAATTTTGTTGCATAAATTAACTCTAGTACATAAATGTTGAAAATATCAGAGGAACCTACTTTAACTGATGACGGTGTGGCTCATGGGATGAGGGCATGCATATGGTGCTGGGCAGGCAGGCATGCGCACGAGAGTAAACCCAACTATTGTACACACTTGTATGCATTGTATTGGAAAGTATTGTATTATTGTATGCATTGCTTGGAAAGCAATGCATACTCCTCTCGATGTTCTTTACATGTTCCTATGGCTACAGCTTGCTATCCAAAACCTAAGTCTTTCTTTATTCAATAATTCTGTCAACATAATTTGTAAGTACAGTATTTTTTTTCTGGGGAGGGGGGGATCCAGGTAGTCAACCCAACAATTTCTTGTGGCTCTTAAAAACTAAGATGTTACACAGGATCATCTTGTTTAAAAACTATGTCAAGTCAGTCACGAGTCATCTGTTATGTTACTCAATGTTCAACCCATTTGGCTTTAATGATCGTTTCTAGTGTTTTGATTACCCCACTTCTTACCGATATAGTTTTCCAACCGTCCCCTATGGTCGCTTGTCCCGCGATAGAATTCTTGGCGACTCTTGATACTTTTGACATCGTTCGCCTTATGCATTTTTCTCGTATTGGCATCCTTGGTGATATTTAGCGCCCTCTGATTATCCCACATATTTGATGGTGCTACAGTACATAGCCTTCCCGGTTTGGTGCCTTCTTTTGATAATTACTTGCTTACTGATATAGATCTATAATTTAGGATCCCCTCTACCACATTTTATGTACATATGGAAAATGCAAACATAATACCTATGTATGTAGAGATTCCTGTGCACTAGTATGTCTGGAATATTAATTGGAGCGAATGTTCAGCTCAGTTGTGCATTCTTGCAGCACCCAAGGTGAAAGTCAAACTGCTTTATTTCTCCCTAGTCCCTTGAGTAATCTTTCCACTGCATCTTTGTGTATTCTATGGCGTACTGTGGAATTGGTTCTATGAAATCCTCACATTGTACAAACACACTTAGTGTTCATTTAGTGTTAATCACACATTTCTTTTTCATTCTAAAGTCCTGTCCAACCACTTGGGCAGGACAAGTGACACTCTTCATGCAGGTCGGCACTCAATCCCGGCTGTCCAAGTGGTTGAGCACCATTCCTCCCAGTCCCATCCCAAATCCTTATCCTGACCTTATTCCAAGTGCCACAGTCGTACCCCTTAACATTTCCTCTTGGTCCTGTTCTCAATTTCTGGATTTTATCCTTTGCACACACGTCTGTCTGGAGAATTGAGCTATTGCATCTTGGACCCTTCTCTTCTAACCAATCTATTTCCTCTATTATATCAACTACATGCATGTTTTGCCTAGTGCACATGCAGCCTGTAGCAGTTGTCTAACTCCCAGGTACCTATTTATGGCTAGGTGAACAGGGGTATAAGGTGAAAACTGCCCATTCCCCCCACTGACAAATTGTGACCAATAGGAAAATAATGTTATTACACAATTTGATCAGTTCAGTTTATTTAGCCCACTTTAATCATTTATGGTTTGACTCGAGAGATTACAGTAGAAAATGGCACTTTGAAACACAGATACGTCATGCTCAGTTGAAGGCCAGAGACAGGACATGTTCACAAAAATACAGCTTATACCATTCACATTAAAAAAATATTTCGCATAACATACTGTAGTCTCCAAACTACTGTATTGCTTAACACATACATTTCAGAATTTCTGCTGTTTTGTGTGTATATTTATTATTAAACATGTATATAAAATTGTATGAAACGTATACATAATGTGTGGTTTCTCTTATTTTCCATTTTTACAAATTGGTTAAGTTCTTGAATGAGTTTCATTTTAGAATGAAGCAAAGCTTCCTAACATTACATGAATTAAGTATTATTCTGTGCATATACATGTCCAATAATAAACATCCTGTTAAATATTCATTTTAACATTAGTTTTTGTAAATAAATACTGTTGTAGTATTGTTCATGTAGATAGAACTAGTGCCCTAATATTGTTAGGGCACCCATTGTAACGAAGAATAATAGCATAATGTGGGAATGCACACTCAAACTAATATATTTATGATTACAGTATATATTATCAAATTTACTGTGAAGGAACATGCACAGTACTGTGTGTGTGTATATATATCTGATCTTCTTGGAAATTTCATTCTTATGAGGAACAATAGCATCTGAGAGATGCATCTTAATTTTATTCAAAACATTTCAGAGAATATACTCCATCAGTGGTAAAACCGAACATAATCATCCATAAAAGTAAATCCACATCGATTAAATTGACTAAGACAATAAAACCTATACAAACAAAAAGAGCAAAGGTTATGTACAATATAGAAAACAAAACAAGACATCACATCAAGGCAAAAATTAGTGAGTGAACAGTCGAGTAGAAGACCCAGAATTGTTTAACTCGGTCACATTGTTTATTCAGGTACACTTTCAAGATGCTGTGATATAGTTCATAGGAATTGGAAGCCAGAACAATGAAATTGCTGTGAGGATGGCTTATTCACGGTGATTTCTAATAGCGAAGGACGCAACTTGCATATGGCACAAACCTGTGTGGTGAGAGAGACCTGAGCTCGCACATACGGTTTTCAAGGTGTCATGAGGCATGCTCCCATGCAATGAACATATTGCTATTGTGATTTCTGTGTGCCTTGTATCAAGTGAACAAATCCACTAGGGCCGTGATGAGGGTTCGAACCTACGCCCGGGATTATCCCGAACGTGCCTTAGTCAACTGTGCCACGACATGGTCAAAAGAATTGCAAACTGGAGTGCTACTGCCCTCACGAGGATCCTGCAGCTTCTCTGAAGCACAAACTGGGGTTTCACACAATTCCCCCATGCACCCAGACTGACTAACAGAGCCCAGGTGCATGAGGGGAATTGTGTGAAACCCCAGTTTGTGCTTCAGAAAAGCTGCAGGATCCTCATGAGGGCAGTAGCACTCCAGTTTGCAATTCTTTTGACCATGTTGTGGCACAGTTGACGAAGGCGCGTCTGGGATCATCCCGGGCATAAGTTCGAACCCTCATCACGGCCCTTGAGTATGTGTTAGCATGACAGAACATTTAAAAAGCTAACCACCACCAGATCTGAGGTCAAAAGGCAAAGGTTGTCTATATAATTAAATAGTTTCCAGTATGTAGTATGATTATTGGTAAACAAACTGAAATCTACTTTGTGAATAGAATTGTCTAAGAATATTATTAAGTTTCTTTCAGTGATAGTTAACAGTACTGTACCAAAAACTTGTTTAAGAACTTGCTTAAAATTCAGTAAAATACTTTGCTTGGAAAATTTTTTTACAGGATTTTGGGGAAATTCTTGAATGCTAAATTTTTATCCCTCTTCAAAATTCCTGCAGTCCCTAAAGATATTCATCGTCAAATTTCCTTATTTGGATACTGTTAGCTATCACTGAAAATCTTCATAATATTCTTTGACATTCCTATTCACAAATTAGCTTCGTTTGTGTTTACCAATAATCATACTATTGGAAACTATTTAATTACATAAGAACCTTTGCCTTTTGACTTTGGATCTGGTGACCTCGGATTTTAGCTTTTTAAAAGTTTGAACTGTAATCTCTTGTCACACAGGTATCCCATACTACACAGGATTGGCCTTTAGGCAAATTGAATTTTCTGCTATTGGAGATCACCGTGACGAAATGGAGCAATTTCGGATCAAAATTGATCAAAATTTCCCCCCCCCCCCCCTCACAGCAATTTCACTGTTCTGACTTCCAATTCTCATCGACTATATTTCAACATCTTGAAATGTATATTTACTGTAAACAAAATGAGACCACCATCTTAAACAATTCCAACTGTTCAACTCTACTGTTCACCCACTAATTTTTGTTTTGTTGTAGTTTGCTACATCTTTTGATGTTTTATCTCTATTTTACATATAATGTTTTCTGTTTACTTTGTATATTTCTTGTTAAAGTTTTATCATGGTCTTGTTAATGGATACTGATTTATATAAATTTTAACTTTAATGATTTTTAGCTAACTTTGCTGCATATTCCTTTGTTTTAGGACTGAGGGAGCATATTCTCCGAATTGTTTGTTATGATAAATTATCGATGTATTTTTCTGGCACTACTATTCCTTTATATGTATGAGTTTCTGGTACTACCTATTCCTTTATGTGTATGTTTATACACACACTGAGGTGTGCATGCATAAATTTTTCCCATTCTATATGGAAGGCTTATTTTCCATTCTATACTGGAGTGTACATTATATATATATATATTTTTTACACATCATATATATACACACACACACACACACACACTACTGGCATTGTCAGTTACTTATGTGCTGGTATTCTTGTACTTTTAAAACATTTAATGCACTACCATTAAAATCTCATCAACACTTTGGCAGTTCAGCCTCTCCATGTGTTCCCAAGTGTAAACATTCTGGGTTCTCAAGGCCACTTAGCAATGCAAACAATATTGTTCAAGAAACTTTCACTATATTTTCGAAGTTATTTTTGGGTTATATATAAATTTGGTGTCAAAATGTTCACAAATGAATAGAATAGATGCAAACACAAAAATGTATTTAAGTAAATTATGCGTGACAGAGATGAATATCTGAATGTTTATGAATACCAATTGGACGATGCATTTCTTTAGTGTCGTCAGAACTTTTACTGTCGGATTACAGATGCAATTTTAGCATCCTTGGAATACGAAAGTGTTATTATGGAGTAGGAAACACCAAATACAAATTTAAAGCCTTTCTTACACAAATTAATGTAAAGTAATTAACCAAAAAAGTTTAATTTGAATCAAATTGCACTAAATCCCTTCTTTAATCGACATTGAAATTTTATCTGTATCCACCAGCAAGCCATGAAAACCCAAAATATAAATCAACATGCATACTGTTCTATACTCTGTGACCAATTATCAAGCTGCATTTTCAGTACCAACACTGTTGAAACCAACTTATTCATTTATATTTAATTTATATATAACACTTCACAGATGTTTTCCCAACTGAAGAGCTAACAGCATTTCATTTGTGAACTTTAGAATATATACACACATGATTACAACATAAGATATAAGTATACAGAATGGGTTTTTAAATGGGTTGTATAACTAAACTCATTCTTTCACTCACTGTGGGCATTGTGCTAATACAAAGGGTTGAAAGCATTGTTTACAATAGAAGATCTTGTTAATTTTCTAGGTAGTGTAGTTTAATTGTTTAAATTTCTCATTAGTGTAATTCTTTGATTATATCCTTCTGTACCGCACAATGAGTGGTGAATGCCCTGACTTACAAATAATGTTTTGAACCTGGATAAAAATGTGATTTGTGTTTCACATATGAATACATGAACATTACAGAATAATGACTAGGTTTAATACACATGAATAATCTCATATATACAGTATATATATATATATATATATATATATATATATATATATATATATATATATATATATATATAAAAATGTGTGTGTGTGTGTGTGTGTTTGATTATATATAATCACACACACATGCACACACACAAAATGCAAAAGTAGTCCCTAAAAAAAGGTTGCATTTATTATGCACGAGAATGCCATCTTTTCTCAACTGTGTATTTTATGTCATATCTGGTGAAACATAAAATATTCTTGCAATTAATTTAGTGCAATAAGTATGCAAAAGACTTAGATTAAACCTTTGAGCATTTGCTAATACATTCTACAATATAAAACACTTAAGCCAACAGGATAAACATAGTGGATGCCTGTTGTCAAGAAGTTTCAAATCTAAATAACCCTGAGCATAAGAACCTTGTATTTAATGACCTAGTAATGAAACTTAATAAGTAAGACATTATCTAGTAATATAATTTGTGAATTTGGAAATGAGGTTTTGAAATCCTGTACCCTAGTTCCAAAATAAATTTTTGTGCTTCTAAGACTAAGCTAAATACAACGTGTAATTGGACAAAGCATACACAAGTGCAGTATTCTTGCAGATGGGCAGTAGGTCTGATTTTTTTATTCAATCAACTTTTAACTATATAAATAATACAATTTCAACTAACGTTAACTTCACTTTTCTGAGCACAATTATGGGAATATAGCAAATTTCTTGTTAAGTTTTTTGAGCACACTTTGCCAGACGACATTGTTATCCTTTAGTGTATAAAATTATCTCGTAAATAATAAAGCTTATCCTAACTGAACATAGGACTTTTCCAAGTGCTCAACTTGTCAACTAATCATCTTCCCGAGTGCCCATCATGTTGACATTTATTACAAATAGCTCTGAAGCTTTTGAGTAGCAGTTTTGGTTGTTGAAGTACTAACTTATGTTTCCCGACCTTATGATTTATACTTTTATCAGTTGCTTTATAATACTATCTGATCAGATTTCACATGACCAAGATATTGTATGCATATAAACAATGCGGTCCAGTAAACACACAATGCTTTGAAAATAGTTTCAGCATTTATGTTGCCACAACATGATATAAATTTAAGCCTTTCAACGATGTGGTAAAAATGTTTGCTTTACACATTCAGTTAACACAAAAATATTACTAATTTTTTTTTTTTTAGTGAAAGATTTATATTGCTATAATAGTTTCACCACTGAGGTAAATTACACATTGAAAAATTCTTCCGAGAATAGCATTTGCTCATAGCAATCTATTTTTAGAAATGGCACATCTAAGCTGAATGTGTAAAGAAAACTGAGCATTAAGTATGTAATATACTATTAACTATCTCGTATTGCGTTTCATGTTTCACACGTAAAGGTAAAATCTAATTTAATTAGTCTTGAAATCTAATAAGGGTTCTTAATAATATTATTTAAAGAAAAATTGTACAACAGTTACTTTGAGGACACTGGTAATTATGTCTGCTTTTAATTTATATGTTGAAAACAAGTTCTCGGACAAATTTTTAAACAGTGTATCCAGAAGCATAATACAGTTTGTGTACGGAAGAGCTGGTATCTGTTTTGTATCATACATCAGATTTCCTGTTTGTTTCATATGTAACATTTAACAGACAACAAATTTGTCAAGTACAGATAGCTAAGAGGTCACAACAGTTGTCAAATTAGGCTTAAATTTGTTGAAAAAAGGTTTAAACAGTTGAAACAAACGCTAGAATTTCCTGCGTGATTTTTTTGCTGCATTTCGTAGCACTGTGTTTACAGACCTTTGAATGTTTATGTACATTTCAATACAGTAATGGCAACATCTATATTTAAATTATTAAAATTTACTAGAACTTTTAACACCAAGTTCTTCACATTTCTATATAATATTCTAATCAAAATTTGCACTAATGAGTTTTTTACTATAGGAAACATGTTTAGGCCTCTCTCTCATGCTCAGTATCATAAATTAAAACATGTATACCAACATCTGAATATTTACTCTATTTTCTGCTAAAGTTAAATTAAGAACACATTTTGGAAAGTAATTGGAAAATAAATAAATATATATATATAGAAGTACCATGTAAAGTAAGTACAATTAAAAATATACACTAATTCCATCACTATCAGGGATTGTCTAACGAGGCTCTATATCACTAAACTGTGCACTTTTTGTGTATTCCTTCTGTATTTTACACAAGGTCTGTGTAAGATCTGTGACAAGGACAGACGACACATGCTACCCAAACCCTGATTCTTTGAAGACTGGGAGAAACAGCAACTTGACAAGTGTAATATTTGTGCAAACTTTGGGTGAAGTTTTAGACATGCATATGTTTGCCAAGACATATAAATAAACAAAATCTAGTAATTTCAATCTTGGCAAACTTTAAAAGTGACATGTCCATAAAAAAGTAAAAAAAAAATCTTATACCTAAATTTGTTGCAAATCAATATTCAGGACTGATAAATTATTAATAATGAAAAAAAATGCCTGTGAAATTTACATTCACAGCATATTTTAAACCTATAAATAACTACCTCTAACTCCTGAAGCTGTTGCATCTGTTACTAAGGTTTTCAGCAGTTCTCTCCTTTTTTTTCTGCATAAAGGTCCGTTTTGTGCTCCTTAGGCATAAACAAAATACACTTTAGCCCTGTTATGTGCAACAGAACATACCGTTTTAGTCAGTTTTATGCATTGATTTGCATACATGTCCAATTCTTCCCAGATTTAAAGAGGATACGCACATTTGTCATTAAAAAATTCTAATCTGACATACTACACAGAACACAATTTCCTGAAGACAGTATAATGCAGATCAACTATTTCAACAAGCAGTTATAAAGAACACAACTGCTTGCATGCACTGATTTCACTCACCTGACGATGTATGTGTAATCACATCTGAGTGACCACTAGTGTTACATGAACCTGATTTTTTTTATCTATTCTAGCACCTAAAAGGAGGTTTTGTACACTGAAATGGGGTCCCAGTATGATTATCATCCTTTATTAACAACGTGTGAAACAAACAAATTGTTCAGTTTCAATAACCCTTTCACAGGTTGGATGATACTAACTGGTGGTTGTTTTAATTTCTGTATCCTGCATAGGGAAGGACTATCGCAGGTATTAGTACAATCTAATATAATGGTTCCTCTTATGGCCACTGATTAGTCACTAGATGGTGCAGTTTCAACACCCATACCTGCATCATCGCTATTATTATTGTTGTTGGTGTTGTTGTTGTTGTTATTGTTAGGTCTGTCCTTGTTCAGGGCTTCATCGGCAAGCATTTGCCAGTTCTTCCTGTTGTCCACAACCCCTTCGAGCAATGGTTTTAATTCAGACGTCAAGTCAGCAAAGACCTAACATTGAGAAATATTGTTAAAGTAATTTCAAACATATCCATAAGATAAAAAGTCAGACTTATTAAATAAATTCATGTATTAATATGGCGATTTTTATTATTTTATGGCTTCTTACCTCTGTGAACCCTATCATTTGATTTTCCTATACTGTACAAATTGCAGGCACCACTAAACCTTAAGGCTTTTCAAGGAACTCTTGAAATATGTACTCGATAATTCCACATGTTAAATTGAGATTTAGACACTTCTTGCGAGTTACATCCTGGGAGAAGGTGTCATTGACGAGAGGAACTCCTAACAGGCTTCTTATTTCCAACAACATTAAACCAATTCAATTTATGAATGAGGAAATCTGAAGACAATTTCAGAAAGCAAACACTGTACTGCTTAATGTAAAATTCAAAATGGAAGAAAACAGTAATGATATACCAGTATACTATAATGGTTAACAATAGGGAAAAGAAAAATGTTACAACCACTCAATGGACAGTAATTACCTAAGTGTACTTGCATGATGAGAACGACTCGTTGCGTCCCATCATCCTAGTACTGTACAGTACTGTCCTACGAGACCTTGAAACTACTGTACTGTATGAGCTTGCTTATCCAGTTTCCGCTAAACCGGATATTTACGTTATCCAGCCAAAATCGCATCTGGATAATTTTCAAGCAAAACTTCGCAATGTCTGGATAGTAAACCGGATAACCAGCGGTTTGGCCAGATACCACAGACAGGCATAGAGCTTAAATCAAGTCCGGATAATTTTCTGGCAAAACTTCTCCATATCCAGACAGAAATCTGGATAACCAAAGAATAGGTTACGTAAATTTTCAACAATTACACATTTCAAGATCTACGTTATCAAATGCGAAGACAAACTACAACAAGGTAATCTTTAGTTTTTCTTTTAAATTATATTTCTGATTTATAGTGCGTGTTGAAGTTCAAATTATGTTGGGGTACAAAAAGTTGTGAATACAGTATGGTTATTTTTTTACTAGACCTGTAAGAATTCTGCTTATCTAGATGTCTGGCTTATCCAGATGGGGGTCCTTCTCACATAGTCCGGATAATTGAGCTCATACAGTACTGACAGTTTTGCCATCCACCACCACCTCACTTGTTCCATCTACTTAAGTGGGGGAAAATAACATTCATTTCCTAGAGTATGATGCCAGCCAGACAGAAAGGTGAGCAAATCACACAGTAACACTTAAATTTATTCTCTGAATAAGTAACAAGAGATAGTAGAAGGGGTACATTTTTCACTACAGCAGTGACTAGTGAAAAATGGGATATTTAAAGCCAAGAAGTCAAGCAACATGGAAACAGGAATCCAAAGTATCACCCGAGGAGATTTCATATCCAATGAAAGGAAGTCTCGTTCAGCTCCCACTCCATTCTAATCGGACAAAACCGGGAAAAAACTGTCCACTAAGCTAACATATTTGACACCCTACAGATGTAATGGCAGGTATGTTATCTTGAGATGATTTCGGGGCTTTTTTTTAGTGTCCCCGCGGCCCGGTCCTCTACCAGGCCTCCACCCCCAGGAAGCAGCCCGTGACAGCTGACTAACACCCAGGTACCTATTTTACTGCTAGGTAACAGGGGCATAGGGTGAAAGAAACTCTGCCCATTGTTTCTCACCAGCGCCTGGGATCGAACCCAGGACCACAAGTCCAGTGTGCTGTTCGCTCGGCCGACCGGCTCCATTAGCAGCTATGTTTGATATAGCTGCTACAGATGCATTCACTGAGAAGACAAGTGTCAGAAACTTCATAGGAGATTGCCGAACTTCATAAAAAGAGTCGGGGAAAGTTCCAGAATTGAATGTGATGTTAAACCAAGCTGTATTAGAGGATTTTTAGATAACCAAAGATACAAAGGCACCTTCTGAAGCTGAACAAGGCTAAGATGGTAAAGCCAGATAGGATTTCACCATGGATACCAGGGGATCCTTGACATATAAATATCCAACTGATGAATATCTGATCTTACAAACAACCTCCAATTTTAGCCCGTTTTCCTGCTATACAGTACAACCCATTTCTGAAGTTCACACATGAACAACAGTACTACTAACATTTTTACCTTTTAATTTATTTAATTTTAACCTTCTCACTCCACAATCATCAAACAGGGATGATCGGGCCATATTTGTCTACATTGTGCAAGTCAAACAAGGATGATTAAGAGTACTGCGTAAGGTTTAAAAGTCCCATGCATTTAAGGGGGCAACCAGACACTCTCCAAGAACAATCTTATACAGCTGCCAAATTGAAAAATCCTGCATTGGAGGAAAGGTCTCATATCAAGCTATCAAGGCTGATGCATGCTCCACTGCCTCACAATGTCACCCTGTCGCTTGCTGCTAGTAACCGCTGACCGATGATGAAATTCAGGATGAATTGTTTCCAGCAAGAGAGGAAAGTGATGATGATGATTCTGACATGGATAAGTTTATGCTCAGGGCTCAGATGAAAGTGATACAGACAGTGATATTGATGCACGTGTGTCTGTCCCCAGGACGAGGCCTACAACACCACCACTCTACAAAAGGAACATGATGGACAATTCTCTCTAGGTCGGATACTCACCACTCCATGAGAGTGGGAAGCAGAAGAGGGGGAGGGTTATAGCGATTATTATTATTATTGTCCGTTTGATCAGTAAATTTATATCTAAAATTGCAATACAGTACTACAGTACTTATGTACACAATGTGATATCCCAAATATTTTTACTTTTAAATAAACATTATTATGATAATTATCGTAATAATAGTTATATTCCAACAATAATTGTATCGTATCAGAGCCGTGAGATGACGAACTAGTTGGTTCAAGTCACCTCATGGCTCCAATTGATTTTCTCATCGTTATATATCATGTTAGTGTGATTTCTTTGTATATCTGAAACTGGATCATACTGTTGATGAACTACTATACCTACACCAGAGTGCTTGGGGCTTATATGTAAAACTTGGACTTAATTCGGTAGAAGCCTCCAGACTAACTGGAGTCAGTGGAATTTCAGGTTGTATAACTTATACCATATCGTGGTACAGGGGTATGGTGTGCGGGTGGGAGTACCCCAATTACTGGTTCAAGTCATCTCATTCCTATTATTATTACATAATAATGTGATGTTGGTTTAATGATGATAATTCTAAAATTTAATTTGCCTTAAAATTGAATTAGAGACAATATATAACGGCAACAAAATCTGTCCAGGTTACCTCATACACTGGTAGGCAAATTGAGTCTATGAAGAGAACTTGCATCTGTGGGAGTTTATCTTTCTTCTCACGATTCATCATATCCTGGAAAGACCAATGTGAGTATGAATCACAGTCTTGCACAAGACAATCTATGTATTTACAGCAATGTACAAACATTTACTGGGTTTGCAAAGTTAAAATAAATTAAATGGATAATTAAAACCCTGTCTGCCTAAGGTACAAGTTTATCAAAACATTCAGGACTGTATTCCACCTATTAAATTTTATTTATTTATAGATACAAGAGTTCTTACAATCTTGTACAGCCACTAGCACGCATAGTGTTTCGGGCAAGTTTCCTAATCCTAATTTACACACACACACACAGGCGGGTCCAAAGAGCCAGAGCTCAACCGGGACCAAAGAGCCAGAGCTCAACCCCCGCAAGCACAATTAGGTGAGTACACACACATCTCCAGGAAGTAGCCTGTAGCAGCTGTAACTCTCAGGTACCTATTTACTGCTAGGTGAACAGAGAGCATCAGGGTGAAAGAAACTCTGCCCATTTGTTTCCGCCCTCGTCGGGGGATTGAACCCAGACCCTTAGGCCTACAAATCCCAATTGCTGTCCACTCAACCATCCGGCCCCAGAAATATTTATATTTTATTATGTGCCATTTTTGGACCCAAATGGTGCTGGATACCAACATATTTTGGTAACCAAAGAGCACTTACCTATAGTTTTAACTAATATTCTAAAATGGAGAAATTTATTCTTTAAATATACTCCTAATTTTTTCATGAACAACATTACAACAATTAAAAGCAACTTTTGAATGAGCAAAACTTACAATTGGAGTAATCTTTAGCTCTTCTTTTTCAATGTCTCCCTGCTCAAAGAATTCTCCAGCTACAAGCTCAGCAACCTGGAAAAACGTAAGAAAAATCAGATGAGTATAGCAACCAAGGAAGATATCCCAAGTCCCATTTGCCGACACATTTCATAATACAAATATTTTGAAATGTTCTTACAAATACACCCAAAAAATACACGTCTGGGGTGTTTAATGTGACAACAATTGCTTTCTTGTTTTCCTCAGATTTACTGCTTTCCTTATTGCTTATATCTAGTGAAACGTATATTATATTTGATTCATCAGTGTTTTTGCTCTTATTACACTATATACACATGTTATATATAACTATCTACATTTTTTTGTACACCATAATGAACCACTAAGCTGGTATGATGTGGCCAAACCTCACTCAGCAAGATTCCTCCTCCTAATACACTACACACACATCGTTAATTCTCAGCATAATGCTGGTGTTATCAGAATCTTGGTCACTAAATCTTGTAAATGAATAATTTTCCACAAGTTTATTTTGTAAAGGACCATGAAAAGTAGTTTCAAGATGCTAATATGGGCCAGATAATGGCAGAGTGTGTTGTGGCTGTCTGCCTAGCACTGTGAACATCTTTAACAGCATTGTTTTCACTGATATCTGAACATTGTACATTCTTTATCACAGGCTCTTCTATAATCACTAAATAATAGCAGTTACATATATATTTTGTCATTTTTAAGTGATGCTGTGGTCACAAGCTGAACAGCAGTGTTGTTAGCTCATGCTGCATGTGCCAGCCTCGGTTGCTCACTCAGTACAGAGGCCTTTACACCCAGGAATGATGCCCACAATTTTTTGTTTTTTTTTGTATGGCAGCTGTTTACTGGAGCCCTGAGGAAGCCGGTGTGAACCCCGTGTAGCCTCGGGACTTAAATCCCGTGAAATACTCAAACATATATGATATGCGCACTGCAATCAGTTAGGTAAAATTATACAGTATATGATTTGAACACTGGAAAGATTAAATTTGCATGGCAATTTTCAGGATTGCAACTTGCACAAAATTAGAGATGCCTGTGCTCTTAAGCAGAGTAAAGCATCAAAGATTCAATCATACAGAAATAATGAATCACAGAAGGATGCCTTTCAGCATTCTTCAATAAAGAAGTCTGAAGTGTTGTTACAGAAATTATATTTTAACAAGGAGCAAAGTTGCAGCAAATATTTTTAATTGTGTGAAAAAGTATGTGAGCAAACCTGTTTCTGGATTGCCCACGGCTTAGTAATAGCAGCAATATCACAGATAGTCATCATCATACCACGAAGCTGGACTCTACACTCTTCCTTCTTGAAGTCATATTGTTTTCCCTTCACCATAGAGAAGAATCCTCCGCGCTTCCTGCCAGTAAAATGTAAATAGTTAAACACAGAAAACATACAATTCTTGTTTGATCTCCATGCAAATTAGAAAAAAAATTATATAAAGTATGCCTAACACTGCATATTTTCTAATGAGCCCCAGAAATAATGTAATAAAATTACATTTTCTGTATAGCACCTAAGTAGCTCCTCAGCGTGTATGTCCTACTTCTCCGTAGGGCCAGAGGTTGTGGCACTGGTCCCTCCTCAGGCACAACTATAACAGTTCTAATGTCTGTGGCTCAACTGGTTATTCAATTTTCACCTGTAAGCTCGAAGAAACTACCGAGGTTATGCACAGAAAGTGGCTCTATTTTTTAAATAATATTACCAAAGTTTATTCATTTATCTTACAGTTATTATAAATTGTATTAGATAATAATGGTCAATGATGAAGCATAAATAATGTGGTGTATACTCCCATATCAACTTTATTCAAGTTATTACAGTATTAAACATCACATTACCTGAAGTAGACTGCCAAGTCGGTAGCAAGGATTGCATCTTCCATGACACTGATCACCCTCGAGTACTCATCAGGGGTGCAGTTGCTAAGGATCTGATTCCCTGCAGAGTTGAGGATCATAACACTTTGATCAAAGTGGTGATGTTCCATAGTTGATGTTGTATACAGCTGAGCCAGAGGTGATGATGCCCTAAGAAAGAAGTATTTAGAAAATTTTCACACTTCTAGAAACAGAGTATAATAAAAGAACAAAAGAGGATTGGAAAAGTATAATTACTAAATCTAAATGCTTCTTAAGTGGAATCTCTTAATGTTGACCAAACCAAAGCGACAATGTTGTGGAGCGACTTACCCAAGATATATTGTTGCGTACAGGTTATATTAACTTAGGTTTGGACAGGAGAGGATAGGTTTTGTTAGTTTATGTTTGGGTAGGTAGGTTAGGTAGGTACAGGAGGCTGATATTCCAGCAAATACTCTTTAGGCAACAATGTGTCTTGGATAAGTCGCTCCACAACATTGCCGCTTGGATGGTCGACTTGCTTTGGCATCACCAGCAACTTATTTTTGTCCAATATCATTATGAAATGATACTTTTTCAGAGTAAAAATATGTTTTTTCCATGTTCTACATTCAGCACTAACATTGTAACGAGTAAATATATCATTTATTCATTACTAGCGTAATGCCAGGAAGCTTTGGGTGGCTTTGAGTGGCTCTGGATAGCTGTGGGTATTAGACCCCCTGGGTGCATGCAGACGACGAGTCACAATAATGTGGCTGAAGTATGTTTACCAGACCACACACTAGAATGTGAAGGGACGACGACGTTTCGGTCCGTCCTGGACCATTCTCAAGTCGATTGTGAGAATGGTCCAGGACAGACCGAAACGTCGTCATCCCTTCACCTTCTAGTGTGTGCCCTGGGTGCATCTGGCACCCAAGATGCACCAGGCCTCAAGAGGCCTGGAGCATCTTCTAAGGCATAGCTAGACCAGTGAATAGCTATAGGGGGTTACTGTGAGGACATCCCCAAAAATACTGAATCCTGCCTCAAGTTGCTTACTTGATCTGGAAGGAATTGTTTGTGCCTCGGTGGTCGAGATCATGACACAAACACGCCACCAAAAGAGCCAAGCATTCCAATTCACCCAAAACCTTCCACCACTGTGTAGTCTGAAAATATAACAATTTATTACCATCAACACCTAGTACCCTTTCTTGGAGAAAACAGAAATATTGCAAGTAAATGTTAAAGAAACTAGAAATAATGCAATAAATTTGACGCCAAAAATGTTTCAGAACATAAGACAAATTTAACATGATGAAAGAGTGGCACACTCCAGTAATGTAAAATTGTGTGCCAGATAAAATACTATATCAACACAAAATCTAATAATTTTTTAATGTTTAGTAACACTAGCAGTTATCCATCACATTATCCATATAAAAACCTTGATGCAAAATTAAAGATATTTTGCCAATGTTATAATTTATCCGAGACATAATTTGTATTTCTACCTTGACAAACTTACTGGATAGTTAACTGACAAAGTCATTATTATTATTCACTGAGCTGCATGTAGGAACAGAAATTGTATTATGGATAAAGTTTCACTAGCCGGAGTTTTTTCCTATTTGACTTAGGACAGCTCTTGCCAGCAAATTATTACTCACAAAGTTCCTGTTTGCACATGGTAATTTGCTGTACAATATATTTATTTAATTATTTATGTGACAACTTAGGAGTAAATTTATATTATTTTCCTTATACTGTACTGAATTCTCAATTTTAGGAACAAATTAATCTTAAAATTTCTTGTTCCTACAGAATTAGGAATATATAGCTACGATTCCTATCCTTATGTGACTTATGGTACTAGTGCCAAGGGCTCTACAACACAAACCTACCTCAGGCACACAATTATTCGACACAAATCAGAATATAAACAAATAAAAAATAAATTAATCCCAAATAGCATGCAACACCTTTATTTAAACCTTGGAACATGCCGAGTATGAAGGCAGTATACACACACAATCTCAAGTATATTTTATATCTTTAAAACCTGAAAGAGCAATACCAATCCCAAGCTCAAGAGCTTCTTAGAATACAACAATAGAACTCACATACACCACAGAGAAAATGAGTAACTAATTGATGATGTTCCAAAAGTTTGGCTCAGCTAAAGCAGAAATGTCATGATGATAAAGGTTCCTGCTCTAAAAGAGCAGGAACGAAGAATTTTTTTGTTTTTCTATAAGGTAATAGGGGTAGGCAAGCCAGTGAAATGGTACAAAAAGGCAAACCAACAAAATCACTAGAGGGAAAGGGGAAGTAAACAAGGGTAGGGGGGAACATGTTCCTGGAAATTATATATACTAACATAGATGGAGAGAAAAAATATTGCAGCTAAATGATATAATGCAGCTGAAGACACCAGACATGTTGCATTAATTGAGACAAAACTCACAAGAAGATATTTTAAATGAGGTCATGTTCTCGTGGGCTACTCATTAAGGCGACGGGACAGAAAACTAAAAAAGGCGGTGGTGTTGCTGTGCTGGTGAAAGAACACCTAAAGGTAAACAATGATTTCCAATCCTCAAGAAGTTGACATATCACTGGAGATTTGTAATCTAGATGATAAACTGATAATCATAAACACCTTCAGTCCACCGGCATGCAACACAGGAACAAAAGAGGAGCTGGCCAACAAATGAGAGGGTCTCATAACAATCATGAAATATATTATAGTAAGAGCGGATAAAGATAGATCACGACTGTTAATACGCGATGACTTCAACTTTAAATCCATAGACTGGGAGGCCTACAAAGCAAGAACAAAGGACATTTGGACTGGTAGATTCGTAAACCTCATCCTGGAGACATTTATGTATCAACACACTAAACAACTTAAAAGAATGAGAGCAGGGGAATGTTCCTTTAATGGTAGATTTGATGTTCACCAGGAAAGAGACATGGCATGTGAGCAAGTGTTCTTTGTGGACCTTGGCTGTGGCTTAGTTAAGAACCCAGGGAACTCAAAAATTTTATTATTTAGACTAAAGCCCCCCAAAAAAAAAGAATGATATAAAGTTTCTTCATTATCCACACATTAATACCGATTTATTCATACTACAGCAATGAACATTGTATACACTAAAAGTATGGGAAGTGACTAACACTGTTCACAAATGATCCATTTTTGATTTCCAGAGGGAAGAAATACTCTAAACAAAGTTTTTCTATTCCATCTACCTTGTACACCAGCAGTGCTTGAGAACCTGGTTCCAGTAGCTGAATTGTTTTCTGGTGGCAAAATGCTAGGTTTAAGTTTAAAATATCTTTGGTGTGATAAAAGGGATAGAAACTCCCATGCTAATTCCTGATCACTTCAAGCATTAGTAGTGCAGAAATAAGAAGAACTGCAGTACAGTACAAGTAAAGAAAACAAAAAACAGCATATTTATTGTCTGAATAAAAAGAGAGTTCAGGTTCTTACTGTGATAATGGCAAACATCATCTGGGCAACGTTGAAAGCATGCCGCCAATTGTGATAGGTCACGTTACGGTAGTTCTTCTTGACACTTAACAACCACCGGCACAAAACCTCATACTCTATGTGGAACCTTCCAATCAAATCAAGGTCTAAGAACATTCTCAAACAAGCCTGAAAAATTCAACATGTTTTAAGAATTTAATGGTTCTTATAAGTAGAAAATTTGGTCATATACTGTAATATAAAAAATTGGTCCTTATGTACCAGTGATGATAAATCATTTACTCTAGTCTTTCAAGATAGATGTTGTTACATGTAACTTTGGGTACGAGGATTAACTTATAACACTACTTGAGAAATAAAGTTTGCATGACTTAACATTCCAGACATAACGGCTACAGTAGGGAAGAGGCAGTCTGTTTTGAATAGACTACTACCAAAAGTAATCGTCTTACAACCAACAAATGGCAACGCAGTGTATGTTGTGATGATATCTTGGTGCACACTGTGAGTGCGGCTAGATCCATGTTGTTGAATTTATGTTATTGTTTACTAGCTCATTTTTATGACTTCTCATTTTGAAGATGCCAGAACTACTTCCCATACAAATTTAACAAATTTAAAGTATTCAAGATATTATTATTTCATTATTATTATTCTACATTTAATTTGTTATATTCGAACATATTTGAACATATTTTATATTGTTATATTTGAACAATTTGTACTAGTTATATGATTTGGAGAGTTGTATGACATTCCTTCAATTATTTTCACTACAGTACAGAAATACAATATTTTAAGATACAGTAATAAATAAATGTATAGTCAAATAATGATTCAGTATTAACATACCAAGACATTACTAGTCGTATTGTGATATACTGCACTGTTAATCGAACTTTCTCTGGTTAGGCCTATAATATGGACTGAAAAAGAATTCTAAAGTTACATTGAACATTATTCATATCGTTTTTAACGCACCTTTGAAACGAGATTATTTTGTGGTCATTAATATGTCTATATATGTAGATATTATGGAAATATATAGAGAAAGAAACAGATATATAAACTGACTGCAGATGTATCATCCGAGATGTGGATGTATAAACTGACAAATTAGTTTATTGTATGTGCAAATGTATCAATTGTGACACTAGCTCTCCACATACGTCAGTTGCTTAATTCAGAAACTGTACTTGTGGTCGATCTCGAACCCATTTCTGATGTGACGACTTATACTGAATTTTGTAACTAGCTCATCAAGATTGTAATTTGTTTAGCTAAATGAATTGTGGGGTTCAGTCCCTGAGCCCATTAGGTGCCTCTGTAACCCTTTCCACTACTGCCCACAGGATGGGTATGAGGTGCATAATAAATGAAACTAAACTGTATGTGCAATACAAAGTTTACCTTTAAGCTTCCATCATCATCAAGACTGAAGTCATCAAACTTGAAGTCATACAGCTTGAAGGCTTGAGCTGATGGTATTTTTAATTTCTGAGAAAAAGAAATTAAAACAAATAAGTATATGCTCTTCTATGTATATGCCAACTATAAAAGACAAAATAACTTGTATTAACCTATAACATAAAGCTATGAATTTACTGATAAATATTAGTAGAGTAGAAGAAATATCACTTAAAAATTAGAGAGGCATAAAAAATTATAATTCTTATCCTCTTAAAGAATAAGAACTAGATTACTGTACTTTAACCCCCAAACATGTAGTTTAGGGTTTAAATGCATATCTGCCAATGCACAAAAAAAAAAAGTGTACATTTTTAAAAGTAAATGTGTACAGTAAAATGTGTACTTGGTTGTAAAAACGATTCTTCGCGGCGGGGATCGTTTCCAGGGACCTGCCCGAAACGCTACGCGTACTAGTGGCTCTACAAGAATGTAACAACTCTTGTATATACTGTATCTCAAGAAAAGAAAAGAAAAGAAAAGAAAAGAAAAGAAAAAAAAAGAAAAGAAAAAAGAAAAGAAAAAAGAAAAGAAAAAAGAAAAGAAAAAAGAAAAGAAAAAAGAAAAGAAAAGAAAAGAAAAGAAAAAAGAAAAAAGAAAAAAGAAAAAAAAGAAAAGAAAAGAAAAGAAAAGAAAAGAAAAAAGAAAAGAAAAAAGAAAAGAAAAGAAAAGAAAAAAGAAAAGAAAAAAGAAAAAAAAAAAAAAAAAAAAAAAGACGAGGTCTCCATTCTTGGATACAGTAATCCAAATAGGGGTGCACTCGAGATATATACAATTGAATCACTACCTTCTCCTTAAAGTCAAGGGTAAGCTGATTATTCCAAGAGTTTGGTTAGCTTTTTTGACTGCTGCTGCTGCTGCTGCTGTTGTGCAACTTTCAGCGAGTGGGGGATTTTGACTCCAAGGTTCTTTTCTTCATCAATCTGCTGTAATGTAATGTTATTAATGAGGTAGTTGTTGCGTGGGTTGCTATGCCCCACATGCATGGTCTTGCATTTGTTGATGTTAAAAAGCATTTGCCAGACTTTTGACCATTTGTGGAGTTCATGAAGATATTGGCGACTAGACAATCCTTCCCAGCCAGGATACGAACCTTGGGCCAAATCACTCACGAAGTGTGTTACCACAGCACCACGGGGACTGCAAACAGGAGTTATATTTGCATAATATTTGGAATATATATTATATAGAACAGCATTATATTTGCTGTTCCTTAGATTCACTGTTATGGGGATAGCTTCTCTTGCCCAACCTTGCCTTAAAGTTATACAAGGTTTTTCTGAGGTTAGCTAAGAGGTTAATAAATTGAACCTTTGCACCCAGGCTGTCTCTTCACACTGTGTGTCCTAGGCAGAAAGTCCTGGTGACCTGTTATTGGCTTCAGTCAGTATTGTTGCCCTACTTTGATGCAATAATATAGGGAGTGGCAACATTCTGCACGATGCAGCCTGATGGCTGCAGTCCATAATTTGAATTACAATAGCTATCCATTCTTTTAAGTGTTAAGTATTACCCTTATATATATATATTATAGTCTCCATGGTGTAGTGGTAAGACACTCGCCTGGCGTTCCGCGAGCGCTTTGTCATGGGTTCGTATCCTGGCTGGGGAGGATTTACTGGGCACAAATCCTTAACTGTAGCCTCTGTTTAACGCAACAGTAAAATGTGTACTTGGTTGTAACAACGATTCTTCACGGCGAGGATCGTATTCCAGGGACCTGCCCGAAACGCTACACGTACTAGTGGCTGTACAAAAATGTAACAACTCTTCTATATAGCTATATAATTAAAAAAAAAAAAAAAAAAAAAAAAAAAAAAAAGGTTTACCTCCCACATCACACATGATTAGGACTAGAGCTCTGAAATCTGGACTTTTTTTTTTTTTTTAATTTTGAAGCAGAGATCTGGAAGCCAAATTTAGTCCATTGTTTAGAGGGATAAGTTATAGGGAGGTCCAGATTTCAGAGGTGCCACGGTACTACATTTTAAGCCTCAAATCACACAAAGGAATAACAACTTCTACACAAGACTGGACAGTGTTTTATACCATGCATAACCCTGCATATAACTTGTTAGATGTACCATAAAACAGGTATATGTTATACTCTGTAAGACAGTTGCAAGAGTTCTTACCATTAGTCTTAAGGCATCTTCTCTGGGGGCTGTAGCATGATAGCTAAGAACTTCCAATGTAACTTTCTGTTTAGCCATTGCTGTAATAGCTTTTTCATACCTAGAAATATAAATATAATTTAACAATTCACAATACGGTATATAAAATGTACAAAATTTACTTCAATGCTTTGTTATACAGCATTATATTTGCCATGAATATTGAAAACATTTTAAACTGAATAATTGTTTCATAATTAGTCTAGATATTATTTTCATTTGCTTTTGAAATCATATGTTAAGTGATATTCAGCACAAATTACCCATTTTTACAGCAACTGTCATAACTTTCACACAAATACATGTAATGTACTTATTATAAATTGAACCTAAAAAAAAACTTTAGCTTTTGTATTCTATCTGTACAATACTAATGTTCAGTTCTACAAATAGCGATATAATTCAGAGGTATGCTCACATGTGAGTGTTGTGGATGCCCATGCCACAGAAAATGGCAAAGGCTTCCAGGAAGTTTTCGTCATTTTTAGTAAAAGGAAGATTATCAAACTTGTTGATGAGTTGCACAACACCTACAGTTTTCCCAGCAGTGTTTTTAATTGGCATGCATAGTACAGATCGGTGACGAAATCCCGTGTTCTCGTCCACCGACTCGTCAAATTTGGAATCTTCGTACGCATCAGCAATGCATACAGTCTGGTGTGGAATAGTATACTATATTTTAGTCATGGTGAGAGGCCAAAGGGTAAATAACTGTATATTGAAGATAAAACCCTTTACAATTGAACACATTTCTGCGAATAATATAACTATTGTACTGTACTGTATAGCACACAGTAGCAAATAACTAACAAATGCCAGATTTTTGGTTGATCCTATTAGGGTTTTAAAACTATACAATCATGTCTACAATTATGTTGCTGCTGATTCCTTGAATACATTGGACTTTTCTTATGCTGTACAGCATAAGACATTTAAAATCATAAACAAGTATGAGCTATACACCTTATAATCATGTTATAG
Source organism: Procambarus clarkii (assembly GCF_040958095.1). Classification (NCBI taxonomy): domain Eukaryota; kingdom Metazoa; phylum Arthropoda; class Malacostraca; order Decapoda; family Cambaridae; genus Procambarus; species Procambarus clarkii. The sequence goes on along the minus strand of NC_091202.1, from coordinate 26,149,057 downwards.
CATACAGTACATGCTTTTCCCTACAAATAAAAAATCCAAAATCAAATATAATTAAGTTCCATTAAATTAAGCTGCGAGCTATAAAATATGCTACTGCTTATGATGCTATTAATTATGTACATCAACTCTGAACTCAAAAGTACAATATGCTGCTCCTGTAAAGCAAGATTATTTAAAAAATAAAATGAACAATTGAACCTATCAGAAATATAATGTAAAATAGAAACAAACAATTAAGCATTACAATTTTGAAAATTTATTCACACCTGAGCAAGTAAAAGTCACGAGATATTGGAATATTTTGTACAAGATCCACTAATCTGCAGAAACCCAAGAGGTTTCCTGGTATTCAATGTAAGCTTTGATGCTTTTTAAGCATCAAGATTAACAGCTATCTCTGATCTACATTATTATATAAACAGCAAGTACGTGAACCACTATAGTATAACTGCTATACCACCACCACATCCCTCACTGCTATATCACCACCACCACATCCCTCACTGCTATATCACCACCACCACATCCCTCTCTGCTATATCACCACCACCACATCCCTCTCTGCTATATCACCACCACCACATCCCTCTCTGCTATACCACCACCACCACATCCCTCTCTGCTATACCACCACCACCACATCCCTCTCTGCTATACCACCACCACATCCCTCTCTGCTATACCACCACCACATCCCTCTCTGCTATACCACCACCACATCCCTCTCTGCTATACCACCACCACATTCCTCTCTGCTATACCACCACCACATTCCTCTCTGCTATACCACCACCACATTCCTCTCTGCTATACCACCACCACATCCCTCTCTGCTATACCACCACCACATCCCTCTCTGCTATACCACCACCACATCCCTCTCTGCTATACCACCACCACATCCCTCTCTGCTATACCACCACCACATCCCTCTCTGCTATACCACCACCACATCCCTCTCTGCTATACCACCACCACATCCCTCTCTGCTATACCACCACCACATCCCTCTCTGCTATACCACCACCACATCCCTCTCTGCTATACCACCACCACATCCCTCTCTGCTATACCACCACCACATCCCTCTCTGCTATACCACCACCACATCCCTCTCTGCTATACCACCACCACATCCCTCACTGCTATACCACCACCACATCCCTCACTGCTATACCACCACCACATCCCTCACTGCTATACCACCACCACATCCCTCACTGCTATACCACCACCACATCCCTCACTGCTGTACCACCACCACATCCCTCACTGCTATACCCCCACCACATCACTGCTATATCACCACTAACATGAAGAGTCAATATCTAATCTTGTACTAATAATCATTATGATAAAATAAATATTTCAAGTAAATATTAAATAGTGATATACAGATAGCCACCAAATCATTTGGTCTCTAAGGAGAAATTTATTTTTGATGACCCAAAACTCAACTTGGAAACATTTGTCGATGAGTTTTGTGATTTGAACATCTACTTTCATCCGTTACTGGAATATGCATCAAAAGATTTTACCTCTCCTGTTGTGGCTACATGGCCAGTAATTCCAATATTGATAGGGAAGCGAGACTCAAAGGGACTAGTGCGGCTCTCTGCATCATCACCTTGTAGGTCCTTCACTTCCAGGTCAAATACCCGTGAAAAAGCTCCCCGAGATGCTTCGTGTACCAGAAGAATCTGAAATTATGATATGAACAAAAATATTAAATATTATTACTTAACTGTGGCATGGAAAGTGCCACATAGACAGCTAATGTGGAAAACTTAAACTGGATGAAACTTCCCTAATAAAAACTTAATGAGAACAATAATTCTCCAAGTGTGATATCTTCATAAGGAAAGGTTTCAAGTGGAGTTTTCCATTGCCCACAGTTTTCTCCATTTATGCTTCAAATGTATATACGAACATATAAATAATTAGCTCCTATAGAGCATAAAGCTGTATGAAAATGTTTAATATGCCAAGATAATGAAACAAATGAAAATAAACAAGATTATAAATACAATAAGGATTGTGTGATGTCAACTTTTTATATCTTTGAAATGTGGACCTAGGTAAGCTAAATTGTAAATGGAAGTAACTTTCAAGTTACATCTTAAAGTTCATTCTTGCACTCATTGTAATCTTCTGCCTGACCTCATGTCTACACCTATACTGCACAAGTGGTACACGAACAACGGGACACAGGTGGAAACTTAGTACCCAAATGAGTCACAGGGATTTTAGAAAGAACTTTTTCAATATTATAGTTAAATAGATTGCATCAGGTAGTGATGTGGTAGAAACAGACCCCATACACAGTTACAAATGTAGATATGATAGAACCCAATAGGCTCAGGAATCTGTACACTAATTGATTGACAGTTGAGAGGCAGGACCAAAGAGCTGAAGTTTAACCTGTAAGCTGTAAGCAACTAGGCGAGTACTTGAAGAAATAATTAACAAAAATTATATCCTTTTGTGTGAAGGGAATCACCCATCTAGCAACACCATTCACTTATCTTATAAGTGGTAACTCAAACTGGACCAAAAATAACAACTTTACTGAGGAAATACAGTACAATTTAGAAATGAATGCTGTATGAATGGAGTGATGAATGCTGTAGTAGGTGTATACAACAGAATATAACAATTAGCAGAGAAAACATGAATGTCCTCAGCTTGCTACTTAGAAATCAAGAAATTAGTGTCACAAAGATAGTTTGTTGATAAGAATTTTAAATCCTGTTGAAATCAGCTCTGTTAAACAAGATATTGCATTCAGGGTAATTCTGACCCAGACTAGCCTCTAAATTTGCTTACAATATATAAAATGGTGAGCGTGTAAAAATAAATAAAATATATGTAGACATTATATATGTATATATTATATATGTATATATTATATATGTATATATTATATATGTATATATTATATATGTATATATTATATATGTATATATTATATATATAGGTTCAAATGCAGGGACCCATAGCCTTGGAGAAGAAAATAAGGGGTATTCAGAGAAGACCTTGTGGATTCTCACTGAACACTAATATTTTCTTCTACCACCCCCATTCTTTTGTATATACACATATTTGTTTTATTTAAACTTTGTTACAAAAAAAAGGAGCCTTATATATACTGTATTAGCCTGATTAGTACACAGGCCTCACTTTATATACTTGTAAGTTCTAAATGCCCTTGTTGGGACTAGAACCTCTGCCTGCGTGATGCAAAGCAGAGTGCTGTACCACTGTACCACTACAAAAGCATACGAGTGTCTTTATGAACTCCTTCAGCCCCACTGCTTTTGTAGTGTGGTGGTACAGTCGTACAGCACTCGGCTTTGCATCACGCAGGCAGAGGTTCTAGTTCCAACAAGGGCATTTGGAACTTACAAGTATAAAAAGTGAAGCTTGTGTTAGTACTAAGACTTTGCAGTGTCAAATATATAACATGCAAGAGCTTAAATGCAATTGTAAATACGGTAATGTTAATATAAATGTTGACTTTTAAGCTATTGATAGTAATAATAGACAATGAAAATTCTGTAACATTTGTAACATGCATGTAAGGTAATTTTATGTGGCAGGGCCTTAACTGTATGAATAAGTTTAACATGTCAGAGGTTGGTGGTTTGTCAACTACTCCCACCAACTATAAAAAGCTCACCTGAACCCGTTCACACTGCAGGAGGCTCTGCGTGTGTGTCATGATGCGATACACCATCTGCTCTATTGTGCTCTGCTCCTCAAATATTATTCTCGCCAGATCTAGTAGCACCTGTGTAATACAAATAAATTTATTTAATAAAATTTCCTTTATGTATGTGAGTAGTGATGTGTATGCATAAAAAAATATAAGACCTTGCATGTGGAACATAAAAATGCACATCAAAACTACCAAATACACAACACTACCTTGCAGCAGAGTGAAGAAGAAAAGGACCTTAGAGTTAGGATCCACCAACCATTAAAGTTTCAGAACAAGTGGGAGCTGCAGTAAACAAACAAAATCCTAGGAACAGTCAAACGAACTTTTGACCTAACTGATTAAATCTCTGGTGATTTAATTTGAACTGTTGCATCCATGCAATAATCCAAATAGGTTGGCGTTCAATCCCCGACCGTCCAAGTGGTTGGACACCATTCCTTCTCCCCCCCCCCCTCCCCCATCCCATCCCAAATCCTTATTCTGACCCTTCCAAGTGCTATAGTCATAATGGCATGGTGCTTTCTCCTGATAATTCGTTCCTTCAATTCCAGATGAAAATCATCCCAGAACTAAGTTGAATCGTATACCAGGAACAGTTGAGAGCCACAGAGTTAAAACACTGCAAACCAGACATGACATAGCTGACCTCATCAAAACTTTTAAAATGCTGAACAATTTGGAGGATATTAATCCAGACTACTACTTCAAAAGGTCAGCTGTAACACAAATAAGGAGCAACATCTTTAAGCTCAACAAACCACAATGGAGGACAGAAAACAGGATATGTATTTTCACCCATAGGGTTATAAACCATGGAACTGCCTATCTGCCAAAGCTGTAAATGCCAAAACATTGCTGCAATTCAAAATCCAGCTGGAAAAAATCAGAAAAAATAAAAGGACCACTGACAAGCTACTGGCTTCCTGTCTTCATCAAGGCCACTTGTGAGATGATGGCTCTCAGTCAAATTCAGGTATATACTGTTCAGGTATTGTGTGTTTTGATGAAGGTAGCCATATTTTCTGAAAAACAAAAATATTGTAAATGTAATACTTTTTCCAAGAAACTCTAGTGCCACAAGGACAGGCTGTATTATATGGTTTAGAAATGAAGTGATGCAAAGAGCAGCTACATGTGCTGGAATGAAGAGATAAAAGTTGCAGCAAACTGCATGATGGACATGTGGATGAGGATCTTATAAAGCAGTGTGTCAGAAAAGACACTTTCCTCTCATTGCAGTATCTTGTGGAAGTAGGAATACACTGTTCAGCAAAAAAGTCACACAGCAGAAGGCTGTTAAGAAATTGTCTTGAAATTGAGTTTACAGAGACAAACACCGTTCGAATTCTTTGCCATCTTTAACCCCAACCCCGTGACTAAAATAAAAATACAACAAATACATCCACAATCAACTTGGCACCAAGGCATGACTTGGAGATACACAGAACAGAGCTTGTCCAGACATGGATGATGTGGTACCAAAGTGTACCCCTTATTATGTGCACAGAAAAAATGGCCACATATTGAAACAAAGTTCCAAGGTGTCCTGAACATAGTGGGAAATTCAAAGGAAAATATGTAATGCTGAAGCACACACCAAAGGCATCTCTAATAATCTGGTCGGTTAAAGCATCTACAGACGCAAACATTTTATTTAGGTACCAGTACATACATACCGTACATACAAGAAAACGTGCAGATTGTTGGATTCATAGGTAGGCAAGTACTATGCCTAAACCCACTAATGCAATGTAACAAATTTTTTTGAGATGAACACAAGTCAATTGCATTTTGTCTTCCATCTGCTTCAATTTAATATACCAGTCTGAAAGTTTGAGTCACGTTTCCAATTCAAGGAACTCTGTTCCATGAACAGAGTTAGCATAGGGTAGCAGCATGGTGTGGCAAAAAGGTCAAATAAACTCTTAATTTTTCTTAGCGCCGGAATTTACTTATACACCATCTATCTAGCGACCTTACAATACAATACAATACAACAATACAATTTTATTTAGGTAAGGTACATACATACAATAAATATTTACAAGGATTGTTTAACTTATAGGTATAGCTAGTACATACAATGCCTAAAGCCACTATTACGCAAAGCGTTTCGGGCATGATAAACTTAAATGACAAGCTTAATACTAATTGAGCATAATGAGTAGAATGAAAACAAGAAATGAAAACATAGATGAAAAAGCAGCACAAATACAATTATGTCGACAAACAGCGCTCTTTAAAGAAAAAAACAGACATTGGTTGACAATAGAAGGGTAAGGTAGGTTACAGGGAATTTATTAGGTATAGCTTCGCTTTTAACTTAAACTGGTTGAGAGAGGTACAGTCTTTAACATGGTTGGGAAGGTCATTCCACATTCTGGGCCCCTTGATTTGTAGAGCATTTCTAGTTTGATTAAGTCGTACTCTAGGAATATCAAAACTGTATTTATTTCTGGTGTGATGCTCATGGGTTCTGATACAACCTTCTATGAAGCTTTTGAGATCAGGATTGGCATTATAGTTTAGCGTTTTATATATGTATAATACACATGAGAGAATGTGCAGTGACTTAATGTCTAACATATTCAGAGATTTAAGTAGGGGTACCGAGTGATGTCTGGGGCCAGAATTGGATATTGTCCTAATAGCAGCTTTGTGTTGAGTAATTAGAGGACGTAAGTGATTTTGGGTAGTAGAGCCCCAAGCACAAATACCATAGTTGAGATATGGATAGATAAGGGAGTAATAGAGAGTCACCAGGGCAGGGCGTGGTACATAATATCTGATCTTAGAAAGAATGCCCACAGTTTTTGAAACTTTTTTTGATATGTTTAGAATGTGTCCCTGGAAATTAAGCTTGTGGTCAATGAGAATGCCAAGGAATTTGCCATCTAATTTGTTACAAATTTGGGTATTGTTTATTTTATACCCAAAAAATAAAACCAAGATTCTAAACTAAATCTAAACTAATAAAACTAAAATTCCTGTCTCCTTGATGGAGACAGGAAGCCAGTGGCTTGTCAAAGAATCCTCCCCCCATTGTACCTGGGATTTTTCCTAACTGATTTTTTAACTCTAGTAATGTCTTGGCATTTACAATTTCAGTGGGTAGACAGTTCCATAGGTTTATAACACTATGGGTGAAAAATCACTCATGTTTTCTATCCTACATTGTGATTTGTTGAGCTTTATGTTCAACAACCTTTGATCCTGGTAGTACAGTCGGGTTAGTTCTCTAAATCACAAATGAGAATTCTGGGCTTAAATCCTGGGAAGGACAAATGGTTGCGAGCATTTTCTATCATCTAATGATCCTATTCACCTAGCAGTAAGTAGGTATCCCAGGAGTTAGTTGGCTTGTAAGGGGGTTGCATCTTTGGGATGGGGATGGGGAGGGGGGTGGGGGGTGGAAGGTCAGTAATTCGACCCATGGGGGGGGGCTTGATATAAGCCTGACATGTATATATAAACTGCCTGCCTGCCCCGACACAATGAATTATCAAGTTTTGTATTACTGCCTGAAACGCTTTGCGTAATAGTGGCTTTAGGCATTGTATGTACCAGCTCTATCTATAAATTCATCAATATCTGTATCACCCCTTGTATGTATGTACTTTACCTAAATAAACATTTGAAATTGAATTTTTGAATTTGAATTTGAATTTAAAAAAAATGTGAAAACCCGTGTGATAGATCAGGTATATGGTACAGTAGCTTTATTTTTAATAAAAATTGCTCGAGGGCAGATATAAAATTGACTCAATTATTTATACAGTACAACAAATTAAAAAAAAGTTAAATACAATACATAAAATAATGTAGGCTACTATACTTATGCTTGGTCTATTGTTGAATTATTAAATTATTAAATCTTAAATATAAAATTTTATCACTGTTTATGTATACTGTAGATGGTATACAACTACAGTAAAACTAAATTATATTGTATAATGTATTTACAGTACAGTACATGTAAACCTGAAATACATACTTGATTCCTTTTTACTTCTAGCTGAGAACGCTCATAGAGCTGAGCATTTCTGAGGCCAATTCCACAGAACTGTAAGTAGGACTCGAAAACCTTTTCATCAGCTGTTGTGAAGATCTGACCCTGGTGTTTATTGATCACCTGTAACATCATAAAAGATATACTGTACTGTACATTACCAAGGTAGGCAATAAACATGTCACTGCAATATAGTAAATAATTAGGTACAGGTAGTGTGAAATGGCATTTTAAATATTGTTCAAATTATGGGACGAGCTCATTTTATGGTATTAAAATAATGAATACCGGAACAATGACATTCCCACACTGGATAGCAATGTCACTGGTTGCGATATGTTTCTAACGACATATGAGCCAAGTTGTCGTACTGTATCTCCACGTTTTAATGCACTAGGTTTTAAGATTTGTTTTAATTCAATCACTTCTTCCCTTATCAAAGCAACTGTATAGTGTAGTTATTATTACTGTAAACTAATTTAGTATTAGGATGCTTATTTTTTGTAAAGTTATGAGTAGCACCTGGTGCTATAGTAAATAAACTGCCCTAAATAGATTAATTACCTTGTTCTCAAAATAAAAATAGGAAAAATTATACATGCATGCACAAATTCTTTGGAGAATTTTGGCTAGAAAGATGATGAAATAGTTGCACGCCCTATACAGGCTGCCTAAAGTGTAATTTGTAAAGGTAGTAGTATAGTACCTGGGCAACCCCGATGACCTCGCCAGCACTGTCCTTGATAGGCATACACAGCATGGAGCGTGTCTTGTACCCAGTCTTGCCATCAATGTTCGGGTTGAAGCGAGGATCCTGCATCATAAACTCATTAATAAAGCCCCCCCCCCTCACACATTTTTATTAGATTACATGTACAGAATATTTAACATTGCATTATTTTCCTCCAAGCTGGTTAATAATTTCTCATATTAATTATAAAATCTTTAAATTGTATGCCACAGAATATGGCCAAACTTTCATACCATTTATTTTTTTTACTTTGATTCCTTTATCTTCATATTTAATTTCCCCCCCAAAAAATTGAAATTGTTTAAGACACAAAATCAATATTAATCAGGTAAATGAAAATAAGACTAAACCCGAGAATTATAAAACATATAATTAAAAATTTAAATTGATTTCTAATATCACAGCCAATGAAATTTTATTAGAGAAATATTAATAAAGTAGTTTAATTTAAAATAATATTAAGTTTTATTCTGGCCATCTTCCCTCCAATTCCAAGAATTTTCTTCTCTACTATCTTATTACCCATCACATGTGCCTGTGTTCCTAGTCTCTCAACCACTCCTGTACTAACCGCTTCTCCACCACCCCAGCAATCAACAATATACACTTACTAATTTACCCACAATTTTCCATTAGTACCCGTTCTATTCTCTCCATTGCTCTGCTTTCCTCCCTTCATTTTGTGTTTAACGAGATAATGACTCCACGCTGGTGGAATATGGTATCATATTTTTGAGAACACATATTTTAAACATACTTCTTGTCCACTGTCAATTCCCCTCAATATCTTGTATGGTGTCACTACATCTTTCTTGTTTATTTCCTTCAACATAATGAGGTTGAGTTTACTTCTCACTGTAACCTAGCTGTTTGGTTCTGGGACAAATCTTGTCAAGTCTGTATTGTTTCCAATTTTAGTACAGTATGTGCTTATTTAGGTGGGACTAAGCCAGTTCTGTATACTGAGGGGCGTTTCTTATGTAGGTTATGCAGTGTTCTGCAGGTATTTCTTAATGCATGGCATTTGAGCCAACTCAAACTGGCCTGTGTGAAAGTTGGGAAAGGCTAGTTCCTAGTACAGTATCTGGCCTCCTACTTCTGACAGGTAGGCACTCTTTTTTTCATAGATATAGATATACAGTATATAATTACAGATCAGTTTCTCATCATTTCTGGGAACTGTTTCCTTTTTAGCACGAAATGCCCCATAATTTCTCTCCCTGCTCTTGTCCTCATTTTTACTTGTGTAAAGGAGGAAATGTATATGTTTATCTCTCAGAATGTTCGGTAATACGTTTATTGCTTGTGATGTGTGTCTATATGTATTAACACGATGTACTGAACGGGAGTGAGAATAGCTTGAGCTACCTCATCCCTTTGTGTATTTTACCTCAATAAACTTATTTCAATTTCAATTGTCCTCATTTCTTTCCATTTATACATAATTTCTTGTTGAAAGGGACAGACAGAGCCTGTATTTAGGCTTACAGAGATCCCAAGGGCCAACTATTGACCAACTCCAGAAGGCAACCCACAACAATTGCCTACCTCCTGGGTTTCTATTTTACTACTAGATGAACAAAGGCTTAGGTGAAAGTAAATCTGCCTAACCGTTTCTGTCTCTTTTCCAGGGATTGAACCTGGAGCCCTCAGTTGTGGAGCCAAGGACGTAGACTACTGTGCTACCGGACCTATTATGCCTAAGGCATAGCAGCCATCTTTGTGAGTAATGGGGTTGTATAACCAAGTTTTCATGTAGTGTGTGTCATTTTGGCTCCTTTATCAGCCTTGTGTGTGTGGAGCAGTTCCCATGCTAAGTCTCGTCTTCTGTTCATTCACCATTTTCCGTATTATATGGCTGTTCAGAAGTTGGGGTTGTGTTCTCCCTTGATGGCTACAATATTATAATACGTGCATGCGTGCGTGTCAATGGGCGTGCGTGTCAGTGTGGCACATGCGGGCCCAATAGATGACTGGGTGATAGGGAGGGGGGGGGGGGGTGATAACTAGAATGGAAGGAAAAGAAGGTCAGAGAAAATGAGGGGCGAGTGAAATTTGGGTGATGGTGACGGTGGTAGGGAATGAGAAGATGGGGTAAAGTGAGGAGTTGGGAGAATGGAGGACAAGGAATGATGCATGCATCCATCTCTCTCTTTCTCTCTTAATAAGAACAAGAGAAACAGGTGTTCAGCAGCAGGTGAAGACTGCGACAGGTGTAGACGTCATCAGACGATGTTGTCGCCGTAATTACTATTCTCACCTGGCTGTACTTGCAGAGGACGAGCTGTAGCTCTCGGGGTCACCATTGATGGTGTGAAAGGCGTGTCCAACGTTATGATAGATTTTTTTTACAAGGGTCAATTTCGGAATGAACAGCCCTTAATAGGCTTCTCAGGGATCGTGGCCCCGCTCCTATAAAGACAGAAATCGACCATACAGCACCTTACGGGCTGTTCATGCCCGTGCCACCTCTTGGATGACTTACTCTTCATCAATCGATCAATCAATACAGCACCACCCTACGGGCTACTCATGCCCGTGTCACCTTTAAGGTGGCATAACCATCAACATACAACATCGTGACCTCGTCTAGAACACAAACATCGCAGTTAACATTGTCCTTATTGCATATCATAACATATATTGTTAGCGACCAGTGGCTAAGTATGTATTTTATACTCCAAGCAAATATATAGAACGACACTTCCTTGTAATTGCTTGCAACTAAAGAGTGAGCCCACCAGCCGCGCATGTTAGATCAGGGAAAATATCTGTAATCCAGTAAGTTGACTTCTGGTTTATTCGTGGGCGTGGTCGATTGTCTGCTGTTTGTATTATTATTAATTATTATTATTGTTATTGCTGCTGCAGGCGAGGAGTCACAATAACATGGCAGAAATGTTGACCAGACCACACACTAGAAAGTGAAGGGACGACGACGTTGTTTCGGTCCATCCTGGACCATTCTCAAGTCGATTGTGATCGACTCTCAAGTCGATTTGGTCAACATTACTGCTGCTGTTGCCGTAAGCGGCGGCTAGTTTACTGTGCACCCAATACTCATACTGCGAGCGGCAGCAAAAAAAGGATTACAGAGGGCATAAATATTTGCCACCTTTTACAATTGGTTGAGCTCACCTCCCCCCAGTCCTGAGCCGGAACCCCAGGCCCGACAGGTGCGATCCTACGTCAATTACTTTCCCGTAATTAGGGAACTACAAATACTGTTTTGTGTGTAGTGAGGGTCCACTCTGCCTCTGCCTCAGCCTCACCACCTGGCCATGGCGACGCGCCAACCCCGGCCACCAAACAAAGACCCAAAAGTGATTCCATGCACCAGCCAACCCCCCTGTTTATGAATGAAAAACTGTTTACACACGACTCGATTGTTGACGTTCGAACACTTCCGGAACAAGTGCTTCACTGACGAATTTTGTTCGAACCACGACGCTGTAAATGCTTCACCCACGTACTACAAATACAAATAATCCCCAACAGAACCTAAACACCTAACCTATGCCTATATATGCACAATATGCTAATATATTATAATAATTTATATTTGAGAAAATTCCCGTTTTGAATGAACAGCATGTTAAAATTTATGAATGCGCCTGTGGGGTCGACCGCTGGATGTAATGGACTCGAGTCTAGGACGGGTTGCGACGTGGGAAGCATCAGCTGGAGGGAGCTATATCTAAAAAAAATTCTTACACATTAATTTTTACATTGTGATTAACTTGTCTTCTACCATGAACCGTTTGCCTCCTTTTCATAGTTTCTTGCTTCCAGCCAGGGCACCTCTTCCCTGCGTGTGCTGGTGACCTTTCCGGGTGTGGTGGCTCGTATTTTCGTCTCTGTTTTCACTATTTATTTTCCATGGAGAGTGGTCAAAGGTCAGAGGTGAAGGGAAAACACGGCGTGAGTGCACCAAGTGGCCCTCAACCTCACATCTTCCACCTTGACCAAGCAGCCTCTGGCGATCCTACACAAATTTTCTTTCAACAAACACTAAGGTTCATCAGGGATGTCACACACACTTAATACAACTGTAAGCCAAGTCTTACACCAGCTAGAGTGAAGCCTCACGCTAAACACTATTCTAATGAGACTTATTAGCTTCTCATTAGCTGTAGCCTATAGCCTAATATTCGTCCACCTCAGACCTCTTCCATTCTCTATAATTTTTCTGTAATTTTAGCTTTAAAGGTCCTTATCGTCCCCTCCCGTCTCCTGCCCTCCCCTCTGCATCCCCTCCCTTGTAAAAAGAGAAAACTCGAGCCTCGAAAAGAAATGACGATCATAAACCAGATAGCGACGAAGGTTGAAGATCTTTTTTTGGCTAAGAAAAGGAAGAAAAATATATAAAGCGAACGAACGAGTAGTTTTACTTTAAGAGGATAAAACAAAGAAAAATATCCATTAATGGAAGTATATATTTCTAAGAGAAAATGTGTGGTTTGAGTATGAGGCTGGAGGCTAACTTTGCTCAGTAAATGGTACACGATTTGCGCGAGCGAGCGAGCGAACACACACACACACACACACACACACACACACACACACACACACACACACACACACACACACACACACACACACACACACACACCTACCTTTCCCTTCATCCCTGTAATTTTAGTGAGAATGGAGTCTTTTCCTTAGCGAGATTGGAAACTAAGTATGATTCGCTACATCATAACTATTCCCGGGACACACACCAGTCACACTGCAAAGTTTAGCGAGGCTACGCCCCAACCTTCCACCCCCCCCAACCTCTTAGACACAGACACAGACACAGACACACACACACACAGACACAGACACACACAGACACACACAGACACACACAGACACACACACACACACACACACACACACACACACACACACACACACACACACACACACACACACACACACACACACACACACACACACATTAGCTTCTCATTAGCTGTAGCCTATAGCCTAATATTCGTCCACCTCAGACCTCTTCCATTCTCTATAATTTTTCTGTAATTTTAGCTTTAAAGGTCCTTATCGTCCCCTCCCGTCTCCTGCCCTCCCCTCTGCATCCCCTCCCTTGTAAAAAGAGAAAACTCGAGCCTCGAAAAGAAATGACGATCATAAGGGGGGTTAGGGGGGACATGATCACCACATTCAAGATTCTGAAGGGGATTGATAGGGTAGATAAAGACAGTCTATTTAACACAAGGGGAACACGCACAAGGGGACACAGGTGGAAACTGAGTGCCCAAATGAGCCACAGAGATATTAGAAAGAACTTTTTTAGTGTCAGAGTGGTTGACAAATGGAATGCATTAGGGGGTGATGTGGTGGAGGCTGACTCCATACACAGTTTCAAGTGTAGATATGACAGAGCCCGATAGGCTCAGGAATCTGTACACCTGTTGATTGACGGTTGAGAGGCGGGACCAAAGAGCCAGAGCTCAACCCCCGCAAACACAACTAGGTGAGTACAACTAGGTGAGTACACACACACACACACACAATCTGCGGGGCCTCGTAGCCTGGTGGATAGCGCGCAGGATTCGTAATTCTGTGGCGCGGGTTCGATTCCCGCACGAGGCAGAAACAAATGGGCAAAGTTTCTTTCACCCTGAATGCCCCTGTTACCTAGCAGTAAATAGGTACCTGGGAGTTAGTCAGCTGTCACGGGCTGCTTCCTGGTGTGTGTGTGTGTGTGTGTGTGTGTGTGTGTGTGTGTGTGTGTGTGTGTGTGGTGTGGGGGAAAGAAAAAAAAAAAAAAAAAAAAAGTAGTAGTTAGTAAACAGTTGAGAGGCGGGCCGAAAGAGCAAAGCTCAACCCCCGTAAAAACACAACTAGTAAACACATCTGTGATCCTGTGTCGACACAGCGGCTCGAGTCCCTCCCCCCCTCCCTCCGTCCCCCAGGTGTCCCCCGCATATGGAGGCGAGGGGTCAGCGCCCCCTCATGCACCCAACAGTAACGGGTATTAATAATAATTCATTGTGTCGGGGGACAGGAAGCCACGTTATATACACAGTACACGTTAGGCTGATATGCAACTAGCCATGTTACGAGGTAACATAACTATCAATGGTGTTCAAGAAGTGTGTAAGTAATTCATCACCCTTCCTCTCTCTCTCTCCCCCCTCACCCTGCCCTCTACATGTAAACATGGCGCGGAGAAACAAAAATAGTCGTGTTTGTGAGAGGCGCCAGGTGCGCCCTCCCCGACTCACTTGTCCTCTCCCAGTGGTCACGCGACAGCTGCCAAGAACTTAGCAAGTAACAATGACAGCCACTCAATTTCAACTTTAATTTTGCCCCGAGGGGAGTGTTTATGGGTTTAAAAAAAATCAGTTGATTGATTGACAGTTCAGAGGCGAGCCCAAAGAGCCAGAGCTCAACCCCCGCAAGCATAACTAGGTGAGTACACACACACACACACACACACACACACACGCACACACACACACACACACACACACACACACACACACACCAAAGGTGGAACACGAACAAGGGGGGACAGGTGGAAACTGAGTACCCAAATGAGCCACAGAGACCTTCCTCGTGCATATTGACTCGCACCAGCAGCAGTACTCACCTCGTAGACGACGCATACAGCAGCACTCACCTCGTAGACGACGCATACAACAGCACTCACCTCGTAGACGACGCATACAGCAGCACTCACCTCGTAGACGACGCATACAGCAGCACTCACCTCGTAGACGACGCATACAGCAGCACTCACCTCGTAGACGACGCATACAACAGCACTCACCTCGTAGACGACGCATACAGCAGCACTCACTTCGTAGAGACGACGCATACAGCAGCACTCACCTCGTAGACGACGCATACAACAGTACTCACCTCGTAGACGACGCATACAGCAGCACTCACCTCGTTGAGACGGCGCATACAGCAGCACTCACCTCGTAGACGACGCATACAGCAGTACTCACCTCGTAGACGACGCATACAGCAGTACTCACCTCGTAGACGACGCATACAGCAGTACTCACCTCGTAGACGACGCATACAGCAGTACTCACCTCGTAGACGACGCATACAGCAGCACTCACCTCGTAGACGACGCATACAGCAGCACTCACCTCGTAGACGACGCATACAGCAGTACTCACCTCGTAGTCGACGCATACAGCAGCACTCACCTCGTAGACGACGCATACAGCAGCACTCACCTCGTAGACGACGCATACAGCAGCACTCACCTCGTAGACGACGCATACAGCAGCACTCACCTCGTAGACGACGCATACAGCAGCACTCACCTCGTAGACGAGGCATACAGCAGCACTCACCTCGTAGACGAGGCATACAGCAGCACTCACCTCGTAGACGAGGCATACAGCAGCACTCACCTCGTAGACGACGCATACAGCAGCACTCACCTCGTAGACGACGCATACAGCAGCACTCACCTCGTAGACGACGCATACAGCAGCACTCACCTCGTAGACGACGCATACAGCAGCACTCACCTCGTAGACGACGCATACAGCAGCACTCACCTCGTAGACGACGCATACAGCAGCACTCGCCTCGTAGACGACGCATACAGCAGCACTCACCTCGTAGGCATCAGGAATGTTGACCATGGCTCCGGACTGGGCGGTGTAGCCCACGACGCCGCTGCCCCAAGGGATCCTGATCTCCTCCTTCTCCTGCATCTCCTCCACAGTTGAGTCCGGGTTCACGTCGAACAGCGTGGAGACCAAGCACCGGTTCTCAGACTCCTGGGAGGTCAAGGAAGACAACATGCTGTCAATGATGAACACAGAACCTGGAGAATATATTTTGTCCCACCATTGCACACTCTTGTTTGTTCACCTTGACTCATGAGCATTGTTCAGTCTCATGTGTTGTGAGGTTCATTCTCGGCTCCCTCACACCACCACACCTCAGAGTGGGTTGCTTGAGTGAGTGAGTGAGTGAGTGAGTGAGTGAGTGAGTGAGTGAGTGAGTGAGTGAGTGAGTGAGTGAAGCAGCCAACGTAATGAGAGTTCTAACAGCCAATCTGTTATACTAAGCTTCATCTAGCATATTTTCTGTGTGATTAAATGTTAGTTTCTCTTATGAAGTTTACTGACGACAGTATTTAGTGAAGAATATTACAGGGATGAAGGGAAAATGGTGAATAGTAGAGGTGGTGGTGAAGGGAAGTTGATGAATGATAGAGAGGGTGGTTAATGGTAAGGTAGTGAAAGGTAGGGAAGATGGTAAAAGGTAAGGCAGGTGAAGGATAGGGAAGGTATTGCTGACTGTTGTGGATGGGGGTACCTAGCGATGTCTGGTAATGAAAATGGTTATATAAGGATCTAGAAGGCAAGTAGTGAAGATTACAGTGATCAATATGGTGGTGTTGGGGCGGCCCACCTTGTCACCCTGGGGGAGGCCCACCTTGTCACCCTGGACGAGAAACAACGAGCATCTGTCGGCGCTGGTGAGGATGGAGACGTTCTGCAGGATCTTGTGGCAGAGGGAGCGCACGTCCAGGTCATTGCAGATGTCCTTCACCAGTTCGAAGATCAGCTGGCGTTCGTCCAGCCCCTTCAACTCTGTGCGAGATTTGCGGCGCACCTGAAATACAGTACAGGGTTAGTTGTGCGACTCTTACCTGTCACAGTCTCTCCCCCTAGACACCACCCCCATTGGTGATGACCTCTTCCCTGCCACAGTGTCTCCCTCTAGACACCACCCCCACTGGTGATGACCTTCCACCATTCCTATATGACTGCTACTATGTACAAGTCTTATCTATAGTACAAGGTTGCACAAGGCATTAAATTAACGAAAAAAATACAACAAAAGCCAATGACAAATTTATTTATTTTGCCAGCGCGGGCGAGTGGGGAGACTTCATCACGGCTAAAGTAGCCATCCAAGGTAGACGACACGTGTCGTCTACTCTGGTGGTGTCAACTAGGGACCATAACGGTGTGACTGTTAGCCCCCTGTTAGTGGTTGACACTTGGTACGTGAACTGATCAATGTAGAGTTGTTTGTGTCAAGACGACACTCACATGACGTGACCTCGTCAGGTAAGGCAGGTGTTAGGAGCTGCATTAAGTAAAACCGTTCCATCCGAGCCAACATGTGCGTCACATCTGAACACCTGTAATACGACCACCAGTCTACAGAGTGCCGGCCACCAGGGATAACATCCCATGCACGGCGGACAGCTATACAAGGGATTACGCAGGATTCACCTTGAATATAATTTCACGGATAATTAAATAAAGCGAGAGAAGACAAATATTATAGATGAGGCGCATGCGGTAGCCAGCGTCACAAGAGGCAGGTATCCATGTACCAGGGTCAGGTATCCATGTACCAGGGGCAGGTATCCATGTACCAGGGTCAGGTATCCATGTACCAGGGGCAGGTATCCATGTACCAGGGGCAGGTATCCATGTACCAAGGGTAGGCTGCTGGCGGGGAGGACCCGGGGGGCGGGGACACCAATATGGCGGGAAGAACCCGTTTCATACCTGGATAATTCACCAGAATTATAGAGCAAAATTGTCACGTCACGGACGCAGAGTATTTATAAAGACATAATATTGGTATAAAACATTTTAGTTGATTATGGTGACCATTATTAATGTTATTTTTATGATCCATGAAGGAGCACCTGTATAGCCTCACCTTACTACAGTTCCCCTCTCTCCGTCCCTCTCCCCCATGCTGGTCCGCGTTCAATCCCCGATCGTTCAAGTGTTATGCACCACTCCTTTCCTCCTACACCCCTGTCCCCTCCATCCCGTCCCAAAATCTTTATCCTGATCCCTTCTCAGGGATATATAGTCGTAATGGCTTGGCGCTTTCTCCTAACAGTGTGTCCTCTCACCTTGGCGAGGATGGCGACGTTCTCAGAGGCGGCGGGCGGGGAGAGGAAGGTGGGCGTGCCGTCTATGGTAGTGACGATGGGCTTGACCAGGCCGCCCTTCTCGAACTCGTGGGCGGAGATCTTCCTGACGGGCGTGGCAGCTCCTACAGGAGAGGCAAGAGTGGAGTAAGCATGACGCAGTCTCGGGTCATAGGAGTACACTGGGATGGACAACGGAGATGGGAATTTTAGCAATTGGTAATGGGGGGAAATATTACACTATCACTACAGAAATGGTCACTGTAGAACTGCGCTATATAAAGGACACGTTTATAGTAGAAGTTGCGAGAGGTCACCCGCTCAACCTTCCTACAACCTCAACAACGACCTTCCCACAACATTCTCACGACCTTCCCACAACATTCTCACGACCTTCCCACAACATTCTCACGACCTTCCCACAACATTCTCACGACCTTTCCACAACCTTCTCAGAACCTTCCCACAACATTCTCACTACCTTCCCACAATCTCCCCACAACATTCTCACAACCTTTCCACAACCGTCTTACAACATTCTCTCAACCTTGTTACAACCTTTCCACAACCTTCTCAGAACCTTCCCACAACATTCTCACTACCTTCCCACAACCTCCCCAACAACATTCTCACAACCTTCCCACAACCTCAACAATGACCGCCTCGCCGCTCTAACAACCCACTCTCCTTCGCATCCAAAATTTTATTTTCGACTACTGTACAAGTGTCGGGTCTCTGAATGTGATTTATTACGTATGCCGTTGACAATGCAGCGTGGCAGCCGTCAGTGAACCCGACCCCCGAACAGAGCGCTAGGCACGTCCATAACGATGGTAATTTTCTTTCAATATTTCAGACTGTTCTGGCTTGGATGGTTCAGCCTCCTGCAGTTATTTCTGGAACTGTATGTCAGCGGAAGGGCGGAAGGCGCCGAACCCACACCACAGGTAGAGACGTCTGGGAACCCACACCCATGGGCCGAGACGTCTGGGAACCCACACCCATGGGCCGAGACGTCTGGGAACCCACACCCATGGGCCGAGACGTCTGGGAACCCACACCCATGGGCCGAGACGTCTGGGAACCCACACCCATGGGTCGAGACGTCTGGAACGCTAAACATGGGTAGCAATACGCTACAGGAAGTGTGTGTCACCAGGCGTACACTCACTACACTGAATGGAGTTGGTGCTTGAGTGCGTGGAGTTGAGTGCGCACATCACTCACGCACTCAAGGTCCCAGCACGTGATGCCATCTTCAGTAATTACTGTACCGAGATTTACTGATATTCTGTTTTTTAATACCCCGGAGACTGTAGTCGCCTCTACGTAGTCTCTCTGAAGTACAAAGTGCGATGTAACTCAACAAAATACACAATTTGTACTTTTTGCATTATAAAATGTCCGAGGAAGAGGATAATAACCTCTTAGGTCTATTATAGTACGCCTTAGATTCCGTAAATCAGTCTCAGGATTCTTTTTTTTTTAGGTCTATGATTGTGTATATTAGACCTTGGAGACGCTAGGTCGGCCTTTGGTTAGATTGATGCATTCAGCACCTTGAGAATAGCACAAGATTGACCTTTCATTTTTGATGTCACAGTTCACAGTGTGTGTGTGTATATGTCGCTGTGTGTGCTGGAGGGCTATGTTGGAGGATCCTGCACCTAGATTGTACCTGAATGGGGTTCTGGGAGTTGTTCTCCTCCAAGCCTACCCTGGGGCTTAGGCTAAACTTATGAGGATTTGGTCCAACAGGCTGTTGCCCGCAGGCCCACTACAGCCCGGTTGGTCCGGCATGTTAAGAAACAAACTGAACAGTTTTCTGCAAGAAGACTTCCACGTTTATTCCGGTAATATTTCTCATACTTGCTGGGAGGATGTTGAACAGCTGTGGACCCTTGATGTTCATAAAGTGTTCTCTGATTGTGCCTATGGCACCTCTACTCTTCACTGGCTCTATTCTGCATCTCCTTCCATATCGTAAACTTTCAATGTGTTATTTTACTGTGCAAATTTGGGACCTGGCCCCTCTAGTATTTTCCATGTATATAAAATTTAGTACCTTTCTTATCTCCTTTCTAGAGAGCAAATTTTGAGTTTTGAGATGATCTCGATAGTTCAGGCATTTTATCGTGTCTATGCGTGCCGTATATGTTCTCTGTATTCCCTCTATTTCAGCAATCTCTCCTGCTCTGAAGGGGGAAGCGAGTATCAAGCAATACTCAAGGCGGGACAGCACAAGTCACTTGAATAGTGTGGGCATTGTGAAGGGATCCCTGGGCCTGAAGGTTCTCATAATCCATCCTATAATTTTTGTAACTGACGCTATAGTGCTTTTTTTATGCTCCCTAAACGTTAGGTCGTCAGACAACATTACCCTCAGATCCTTTACTTACAAAATTGGAGTGGGAGAGAGTATAGAGTCTTGTGCCCTATATCTTGTGTAAGGGTCGCGAGTCTCTCTCATCTCATCACCCTCATGCTGCCGCCTCACAACTCATGTTATACCATGATTCTCACTGTCATGAGACTCATCGTTCACACCACGCGCACAAACACTCCACACACCTCGACGGCCGCTCAAGCAGCGTCTTTAGGATTTAAAGTCAGCGCTCGAGATTTAATACCGTCCTTTAATAAGGGTTTTCCCTTTGAAAATTTGATGTATCCCAAGTCGCTTCTCTTCTCTCTTGAACGTTGCCTTAATTAAGGCCAGACTTGGGTCTTTCACTCTCGCCACTCGGGACTTTAAGAGTAAACAGGTTTGTCACTGTGACTTTAATCTTCCCCGTGTTTTCCCTGCCAGAGGGCAGCTGTGTGTGGACGCCACGGAGCCGCCAGACCGTAAGCCACGGAGCCGCCAGACCGTAAGCCACGGAGCCGCCAGACCGTAAGCCACGGAGCCCCACCGTAAGCCACGGAGCCCCACCGTAAGCCACGGAGCCCCACCGTAAGCCACGGAGCCCCACCGTAAGCCACGGAGCCGTGCGTGACGCCAGAGATCTTGCCACCAAGCAGGAGTCTTCTAATTTTACATATTTGTCTCTAATAATGTCTTCCTGTCACAACCTCCTACATTCTTCCTCACTGCCACCATTACACACTCTCACAAGCCATAGCAGATCATAACAAACCCCTGCAGATCTCTACAGACCACAACAGATTATGGCAGATGTCAACAAATCACCGCAGATCACACTAGATCACAGCCCAGGAGAACTTGGACGCTGGGGTCGACCCTGCGGCCCATCATCACTCACTCCACCACCCAAGTCCACCACGCCCGGGCCAACAGGTTAAACCTTCATACGAAAATGAATTTGCATTAGTGAGTGTGTAGGCGAGTGACAGCTGTCGAGCTGCACTTGTTTGTCACGGGCGATGGCACGGGCTACCAATAGTCGCCCTGAGGATATTACTCCTGATCCAGGCACTCGGCGCTAATACTCTCAACAAGCCTTTATTGAAGGATCTGTGGCCCTGTGCCCACCCCGTCCCACTCCCTCCCTCCCTCTTGGAGAGCCAATATCCAAAGTCCACTTTGTGTATCAATTTGCAGGTAGTTGGATTCGAGCCTGCGACTAAATGCAAGATATTTCATGAGTGGCGCGTCAAGAGCTCAGGCCACAGTGCTCAGGCACGATATTGCAACACATCATTTATTGATGGAACCCGGAGATTGTTAACAAAGGCATAATATTGCAAAAATTCGAAAAAATGAGAGTAACACATTGTGTTACACAGTGGTTGTAACACAATGTGTTACAATGTGTGACAGAGCGACACACACACACACACAGTAACATGCTCACATCAAGGCTAAAATCCATACGCACAGACGGTAAAAATCAATAACAAAAGCCACATCAACTTCAGTATCCTGGCAAGAACACATTCAGTAAACAAGCTCACTATATGTATATTATATGTATTATATATATTATATTCATGTATAATATGTATATTATATATATAATGATATGGGTGGAGAGGGTCGATGAAGGGCAACAAGTGGTGCGATCCAGGAGGGTTAATGGCCCATAACACCTAGGGTGTACCCACACCACTAACACCTAGGGTGTACCCACACCACTAACACCTAGGGTGTACCCACACCACTAACACCTAGGGTGTACCCACACCACTAACACCTAGGGTGTATACCCATAACACCTAGGGTGTACCCACACCACTAACACCTAGGGTGTACCCACACCACTAACACCTAGGGTGTACCCACACCACTAACACCTAGGGTGCGACACATCAACTACCACTATAAAGGTTCACCAAAACACACACAGCTACCACAACCCGTCCTCCTATTTAGATAGTAGTTTCTGTAACCATTTCCGGTTTATCCAAATTCAATAGTACCGATTTGTACTTTCTAAACGCTTTGTACGTCGGTATATGTACTCTAGTCCTCATGGTTACTATAAGTACTACCAAAACAGGAGGATGGACTGGCTACTGATTGCATATTTCTGGACTGCCAAAAAGCCTTTGATACAGGACCACACAGGAGGCTACAGGCTGGCTACTGAAAAACACTCAAATGACGAGCGCTTGTAGTGTTAAGGGGGTGACAATGCTGGAGGGTTGGCTGGGGTTGTAGGGACGGAGGGGGGGTTAACTGGGGTTGCAGGGAAGGAGGGAGGGTTAACTGGGGTTGGAGGGGGAGGCACAGGGAGATGGGGGAGCAGGGACAGCACCTAGGGGGGGAGGGACAGACCTGTAGTGGACTTGGTGAAGAGAGGCTCGTAGCTGCGAGCCCTGGCCAGCCTACCACCGCCTGCCTCGGGGCCTGTAGGGTGGACACAATTGGCAGTCGGTCAGTGTAACATCTGTACTTCCTGTAAGTGTACCTCCACCACTTGTGCTCGCACCTGTACTGTACCAGGTGTACCTGCACCAGCTGTACCTGCCCTCCCTCCCCCACCCCGCGTGTTTTGGTAACAGTGAAGTTTTCAAGAAAATGTGGACAGTTTTCTGCCAGAAGTGTCGGACCAACCGGGCTATAGTGGGCCTGCGGGCCGCTCCAAGCAACAGCCTGTTGGACCAAGTTATCACAAGTCGAGGCCGGGCTCGGGGAGTAGAAGCCTCTCCAGGCATGCTCCACCGACTAAGCTTCATGGTTGATGATCTGACCAGCGAGACTGTTGGTGTCTGCAGCTCGCAGTTGGAAACAGGTACCGCAGAGGGGTACTGCTTGACGGGGTTCTGGGAGTTGTTCTACTCCCCAAGCCCGGCCCGAGGCCAGGCTTGACTTCTGAGAGTTTGGTCCACCAGGCTGTTGCTTGGAGCGGCCCGCAGGCCCACATATCCACCACAGCCTGGTTGGTCCGGAACGTCTTTTAGAAAACAGTCAAGTTTTCTCTTGAAGATGTCCACTGTTGTTCCGGCAATATTTCTTATAGTCGCTGGGAGGATGTTGAACAACCGTTGACCTCTGATGTTTATAGTGTTCTCTGATTGTGCCTATGGCACCTCTGCTCTTCACTGGTTCTATTCTGAATTTCTTCCATATCGTTCACTCCAGTATGTTGTTATTTTACTGTGTAGATTAGGGACCTGACCCTCCAGTATTTTGTCTAGGTACCGTTGTAGGGGTTTAACCCCCTCTGAACACAGAGGTGTGTTGGTCGTGTCCCTTGTATCCAAAGGCCGGGTCTTGAGAGGCCTTGCAGACATCATGGGTCACCTTGGTGCCCTTAACCACACTTGTCACTACCAACATATATGCACAGTCTACCCTTCCTACTGCTCTAGGTGTGAGGTAATCCCTTTTACATATTCCTGATACATATTACTGTGCAACTAGTCTGTGCAACAACCTGTCCCCCCCCCCTCCTCTCCACAGCGCTGGAACCAATCGTATCGGCGTATGCCTTTCCATTGGAGACTTTCAGCGCCGTGGAGAGGGGGGACCTGCTGCATGGGTAACAGCTTCTCCCCCGAATCAACCTACCCTGGCTTTGCGCCCTGGTGAGGCCACTCCAGACCGACAACCAGAGCGCAACTCCATAGTCTCCTGAGACTGATGGATGCCTACTACTAGTGTGTGTTGAGGCCAACACAAGGTGAGGAAGTCTCAATGTTGCCATAACCCAACTAGTGTTTTAGTGAATGTGTTGATGGCGGCAGTGTTGTGACCAGTCACCGGACACACTATGGGTCAATATGGGGCGTTACTCCACCCGTCACGGTACACAGTACCTCCAGTAACATAATGACATTGTTTGACGCCGTAGCTTGTTTGCCTCCTCACGTTTCATAAAGTAATTGGACAAATAATACAGAGTTGAATATTGATATACCACCACCACATACAAGTTACCATTGCGGTGTATAACCAAACCATTATACACGAAATTGAAGACAAAAATGGCCGATTTTGTCAGTTTTAACTAAAAACATTCCATATACATCACACACAGAGATCACACTAACGTGATGCATCAAACAAACCAGGCTTTTTGTGCCTCGGAGAGGCTACGGGATCCAGTAAGTTCAGTAGAACTTCGGTTTCAACCCTTTTACCCTGTCGTAGCTCAGTCGATTAAGGCAGTGTCTGGGATGCTCCCGGACGCAGGTTCGAATCCTCGTCACGGCCCTTGTGGATTTGTTCATTTCATATACATAATGTACGAACATTGGTGTTAAATATTAGTTTAATAATTATGTTATTCATCATTATAAACCTGTAAACATTGAGTAGAGAGAGAGCTTACCAGAGGAGGTCCTGGAGCCCGGCGGCTGACCCGAGGCTCCGCCGCCCGCCTCCCCGCCGCCGCCAGCCGCCCCGCTGTACACGCCGCCGCCGCCAATGTTCTGGGGCACGGCGTGGGACACCAGCCACATGTCCACCATGTGGCGTGACGCCTTCCTGTGCAGGAGAATATCACAACATTACTGCACATGCTAAGACCACACCAGATATACACACACACACATAAGCCAGAGGCGGAACCAGAGAGCCAGAGCTCTACCACCGCAAGCACAACTGGGCGAGTACACACACACACACACACACACACACACACACACACACACACACACACACACACACACACACACACACACACACACACACACACGAAGCAGCCTGTAGCAGCTATCTACCAGGTACCTATTTATTGCTAGGCAACAGGATGAAAAAAACTCTGCCCATCTGTTTCCATCGGCGCCGGGAATCGAACCTCGGACCACAGGATTACGTACCCAGCGTGCTGTCCCCTCAAGTCACCAGCGCCCCATATATGTGTGTATATATGTATATATTTTGTGTTGGTTACATGATAGACCCAATACACAGTCCTTACTGTAAATAAGGAACAATGTTAATGTGTATAATTTGGTAATTGTTGTCATCCAATGAGGAGTCAGACCCGTTAGTTAATGAGTCAAGAGGTTTATGGTAGTGGTTGAGGAGGCGTGAGACTTCGCTGCTCCAAACATTACGTCTCGCAACATACTAATTACACACTCCCGAAGGCCCGCAAGAACTTGCCTCATATAAATTACAATCCACATTGCCGTGGAAATATTTCCAGGGGAGTGTGGATGGTAATTTATATGAGGTGGGTCAGTAATGGCTCTGGGGTTCAGTAGTAGTCAGTGGGGGCCTGACAGCTGGGTGGACAGCGCTTCGTATTCATAGTCCTGAGGTTTCGGGTTCGATCCCCGGGAGACAAATTGGAAAAATGTTTCTTTCACCCTGATGCCTCTGTCACCTAGGTACCTCGGAGTTTGACAGCTGCTACAGGCTGCTTCCCGGGGGGGGGGGTGTAACAAAAAGGAGGCCTGGTCGAGGACCGGGCCGCGGGGACGCTAAGCCCCGAAATCATCTCAAGAAGGAATTGTATATGAATACCTAAACCTATGTATATGGGCAGCACCCCACGTCCACCAGACAGTGCAACACAGTGGTTGCCAGGATCAGGTTGGGTTACCGTTACCTGTGACAGGTGGCTACAGGTGACGGATCTCCCAACCATGAACACTCCAGGTGCAAACTGTGTAAGCAGGAACTGGGTCATAATCTCACACACTGTATTATTGATCGTCCAGTCATTAGACTCTTCAGACCTGCTGGTATGAGGTACCTGGAGCTATATAATTACTGTATTCACTCCCGTGTTGTTGAAGATGATATACTGCATCCATAGCTGCTAGCTCTTTGACACACAGTGTAACCTTTCATATAGTCTAGGGGGTAGCTGTGACCTAGTCCCCCTCCCCTTCCCTTCCCTTCCCCAGGGGTAGGGAACCGTGGGAGTGTGACCTAGTTCCCCCCCCCTCCCCCCCTCCACCACACAACCACTCCCACCTAACTACACTAAGTGTTGATAATTGAACTATTAATTCTAGCAATTAGGTTTAATGGGGGCAACGGCCCTTCATGTTTACTTTGTGTATTGAGGCGACCAGTGAGGGAGTGTAACGGTCTGTTGTGACCAGTGAGGGGGGTGTAACGGTCTGTTGTGACCAGTGAGGGGGAGTGTAACGGTCTGTTGTGACCAGTGAGGGGGAGTGTAACGGTCTGTTGTGACCAGTGAGGGGGAGTGTAACGGTCTGTTGTGACCAGTGAGGGGGAGTGTAAC
>NC_091202.1:25989578-26117078 GCF_040958095.1 Procambarus clarkii | reverse complement strand
CTCTGATCAAACAGGAATTTGGAAAACAGTTTATTTTCCGTCATGATATCTCAAGATATTCACACGTTCTGAGTCACCTTCCCCGTCACCCAATGACACTGGAATGTTGATGGTGATGGCCCCGAGGCGATGTGCTCCGGGCTGGTGACAAGTCACCATGCTGGCGGCGGCGGCCACTATCACCAACCACTACACCAGACATATGATCTGTGAATCACCGTCTATTACCCCCTTGTGAGACAAGCGAGTCTTGGCCCGAGGCAAGTGGTGGCGGACAATTGTCTTATATCAACATGGTGATGATGGTGACCACCGCTGAGTGATCTATTACCCACTTGGGCACATCTCCCACTTCAACCTGACACCTCACGTCCACCGTCCACAATCACACAACCTGTCTGCTCCACTTAGCCTCTCTGACACCCCGTCTACCACACCCAATTATGCCATTGGTAGTGCGCTCTGAGAATATTGGTGCTGGGGGGGGGGGGTGCCTCTGTGCTGTGGGTGTTGCTGGGGGGTGCCTCTGTGCTGTGGGTGTTGCTGGGGTGGTGCCCCGGTGCTGGGTCTGAGATTAAGTGCTGGGAGGTGTTGGTGCTGGGGTGTGAGAGATCTTGAGCCAGTGTTCACAACAGTGGCACCAGCCCAAGGCTCCCGCGCCTCTCTCTATCCTCCACTTCAGATCTATTGCTGATGGTCTCTTGCCCGTTACTAGCGGTGTGCCGCTACACCGCGCGTGCCGCCGCCCTCCTGCTGGTGCTGTGTGTACTCACCAGTCTTACTCTCGCTCACTACAACACTGAGTACCTTTCTCGCTACCTAAATTTGTCTCGCTTATCAACATTTTAATACCATTCAGCTTCGCAGCTTCTTGTCTATTTCTAATTTGTTATATTTTTCGTAAAGTTTGAACTATGTCCTGTTTTATCAGTGATAAAGCTGCAAGAAAACACACATTTAGCAACATAAATAGGATTATTTTGCACATAAAAACTGTCCAATTTCACTAATAAACATCATAACAATTAGTAC
Source organism: Procambarus clarkii (assembly GCF_040958095.1). NCBI lineage: Eukaryota > Metazoa > Arthropoda > Malacostraca > Decapoda > Cambaridae > Procambarus > Procambarus clarkii. The sequence goes on along the minus strand of NC_091202.1, from coordinate 26,116,046 downwards.
ACAAATATTAAGCTGGAACGAGCAAGGGTGTCTTGGACAAGCACCATAATATAAAAGAAAATATCACAAAGCCATCAAGGCAAATCGAAATTGTTAAAACACTTAACATATTTACGATTTAAACGCTTTATCGAAAATAACACTTAGTTGGAACATTTTAACGACCCCCCCCCCCAAGCGACACATACCATTATGTTGACCCCCCCCCCCCTTGCAACTGTTGCAAGTGCTCACTAAAATTGGAAGAACGAACCAGGAATGAAAAAATGAGTAATGTTGCCGGTGCATGGAAGACATGGAAGAGAAGGTCTAGAGAGCCACAGACTAGTATCCCTACAGGAGCCTTCCTCACCCCCCTCCCACCACCACATCCAGGTAACAACACACAAGTCATCAGTAGGGAAAAATGGAGATGACTTGTATACTGGATGGTTACCATGACTGGTTACACACAAAGTTGTTACACGGGTGGCTGCACGCACACCCTAATTATGAATAAGAACGGTGTAGACTACCGAGCTCCACACCTGACGAAACCTCGGTATACACATGTGTGACCATTCTCAGCTGGTAGTTGAGGTGACGAGACACTGGACACCAGCCCGTCCTCCAAACAGACCCAAAAGTGATTCCATCCACCCGCCAACCCCCTGTTTATGAATGAAACGCTGTTTACACAACGACTCACAACTGATGACGTCCGAACACTTCCGGAACAAGTGCTTTGTTCACGTCCTCTGTTCGAACCACAATTCTGTAAATGCTTCACCCACGTGCTACAAATACAAATAATCGCCAACAGAACCTAAATACCTAACCTAACCTATGCCTTTATATACACAATGCTAATATATTGTAATAATTTATATTTGAGATCATTCCCGTTTTGAGTGAACAACATATAAAAGTTTATGAATGCGTCTGTGGGATCGACCGCTGGATGGAATGAACTTGAGTCGAAGATGGGTCGCACAGGAAGGGTAGGCAAGCTGGTGCAACCCGTCCTCGACTCAAGTCCATTACATCCAGCGGTCGACCCCACAGACGCATTCAGAAATTTTAACATGCTGTTTATTCAAAACGGGAATTTTCTCAAGTATAAATTAATATCATAATATATTAGCATATTGTGCATATATAGGCATAGGTTAGGTTAGGTATTTAGGTTCTGTTGGGGATTGTTTGTATTTGTAGTACGTGGGTGAAGCATTTATAGCGTTGTGATTCGAACAAAATTCGTCAGTGAAGCACTTGTTCCGGATATGTTCGAACGTCAGCAGTTGAGAGTCGTGTGTAAACCGCTTTTCATTCATAAACAGGGGGGTTGGCGGGTGCATGGAATCACTTTTGGATCTTTGTTTGGAGGACGGGCTGGCTGGTGAGCTTGTGGTCACTGTTATTGTTGTTGAAGTTTCGCTACTTGGAACAAAAAGTTCCAAGTAGCACGGGCTATGGTGAGCCCGTAGTGTTATTATTCGTGGTCACGTGCTGGTGGTCCAGAGGACCGCTTGACCTACCACGGCCACTCACAACTTGCCGGGTGTAACCGTTAACTACCCGAGGGACAATTACAGCTGGTGGTTGTTGGGTTGTACAACCCAACTTGTACCTTAGTAAATCATTCACTCAAAGAAAATGGGATACAAGCAGTTCCTAAAAAGAAGATGGGGACACTTAAGAAGTGTCTCACCATGGGTAAGAAACACTTACCCATGGCGCAGTGGTCACACACTCGCCGGGCGCTGCGCCAGCGCTTTGGCCTGTGTTCGTATCCGGCCCAGAAAGGATTGACCGGGCGCCAATCCTTAAGTGTAGCCTCTGTTCACCCAGCAGTAAACAGGTACCTGGTTGTTAAACGGTTTGGCGGGTCGTATTCCGGGGAAAATTTAGGATTAAGGACTTCCCGGAAACACTAGGCGTGACAGTGGCTGAACAAGTATGTACAAACTCTTGTATATATAAAATAAAATTTACATTAGGTGACAAAGATATAAATATCAACAAAGCAAATGACCTGACTACGGGAAATTCATTCTTCCTACAAACAAGAAAAAAAAACAAATTTATCCTCCAACATGACCAGAGAAAATATGTAATTTTACGTCATCCCAAAAGATTAAAATGAAATTGAAAGCGAAATTGAATTTTGAGTTTCAGCTGTGGAGGGGATTGGGGGGGGGGCCCTGGGGGGAGGGATTCAAACACTACCGAACACTGAAAAAGACTATTTAGGTGGAGAGCGGATTGATTGAAGGTGCGAGGGGGATGGAGGGATGGGGGGCTGGAGGGGGGAAGGGGGGAAGGGAGGGAGGGGGGAGAGGGGGAGAGAGAGACAGAGAGAGACAGAGAGAGAGAGAGACAGAGACACAGAGAGGACCAGGAAGCTCTCTGGTCCTTGTCACTCAAGTCCCTCCAACAATTTCCTGTAGTGGAACCTTAATTAAATTTCTTGGTCGACATCATTTTGGATGGCGAGTCTTGGTCACCACCAGCTCAGGCGGCAGCAGCTTGGTCACCACAATAACCAAGACTTCCTGAGTGGTAATGGCCACGCAGGTAATTACCTGCGTTTACTAATGGTACACAGACAATACCATTAGTAGTATTGTCTGTTTCTCCTGACCTTACGTGATACAAAGACGACGTCATGGTGGTAGAATCGCCACGGGAGACATCACCCGTCACGCAGGGTGCAGTCGCACCTCCACAGATCTCAGAAAGGCCTCCACTTACGGGCTATTCATGCCCGTGCCACCTTTTGGGTGGCTTAATCTTCGTCAATCGTCGGTAGAATCGCAAGGAGCTATCGGGACAGAGGCGGGGCCAAGGAGCTGATGCTCGCTCTATTAAGAAATAGAGGTGAAGCTGTAGAGTACACACGAACTCTACTACAGCTATCTCTGCTCTACCGAAGATGATTCGCCTTACGAAGACACTTCACGAAGTATCTACCCACACACACACACACACACACACACACACACACACACACACACACACACACACACACACACACACACACACACAGCACGCGCGTGTACGTTATACGCCGTGGCTATACTTCTATACTCACACGCTAGCTATACACCGCCCCTCAGAGTGCTCTACACGTACAGACGAGCTATACACCGCCCCTCAGAGTGCTCTACCTGGTTGATGGGGGTTACCTCTACAGGTGGAGGCATCACCTCCCGCCACAGTGAGGGCGCCAGCAGCAAGCCATCTGTAGATAAAAGTCAACGGGGCTCCGGAGGCCCCCAGCTGCTGCAAGGCTAATTTTCCTAAAAGGGTTTACACCCGAAATACCAAAGCGCGCGCGCGCACTCGCGCAAGCACGCCCCCCCCCCAAACACACTCACACACACGTTTATGTAAATTGGTTGTTTGAGAGTTTTAAGTCATCAATGTGTTTGTAATAAGTTTAATCTGAGAGAGAGAGGGGGGGGGAGGGGGGTATTCATTAACACATTTGGTGCACACATCTGACCACGCCGGGGTCACGGCAGCATTGTTTCCATAACAAGACCCCACGACGACAGGTGTGGGAACTGGGGTCACGCTAATGAAGGGAGGCCCAAGGTCACACTAATGAGGCCCAAGGTCACGCTAATGAGGCCCAAGGTCACGCTAATGAGGCCCAAGGTCACACTAATGAGGCCCAAGGTCACACTAATGAGGCCCAAGGTCACACTAATGAGGCCCAAGGTCACACTAATGAGGGGTGGCCACTGAAATATGCTTCATCTGACATAACCGCACTTTACCCCAAGCTAGGCTGTCAAGCTGTCATCAGCCTGGCACAGTAACAACCCCCCCTCCCCTCCCCCCACAACCCCCCTCCCCTCCCCCCACAACCCCCCTCCCCTCTCAAATATGCAGGAAAATAATGATATACGACATACATAATAAAATAATATTTACAAGTATTTACGAAAGCATCCAACGTGAGCAAATATAACAATACACCGTCAGGGGTGAGAGACTAGGGGAAGGGGGGTGGGGTGAGAGACTAGGGGGAGTATGGCACCCCTGGACGGGGCCACAAACAGGGCCACCAAACACCCCGGGGGGGGGGGAGAGAAAGCTAGCGTGGGGGGGGGCCCGCTGTCATCCTGTCACAATGACAGTCGAAATTCATCGCTAAATAACACGCTATTCTCTCTATACAGCATCATGGGGGGGGTGTGTACGGGACCAGGGTAGTGGTTAGAGGGGGGAGTGGGGTAGGGGGGGGGGGTACTGCAGGTTATGGTCACAAGATAGAGCCTTAAAGGTGAGAGATTGAGAGCTGCTGCCCAGGCTCCAGGTGGGCCTTGTGTAGCCTTACCCGCCACCATGGCTCGTGTGGCTCAGAGTGACGGTGTGAGAGAGAGAGAGAGAGAGAGAGAGAGAGAGAGAGAGAGAGAGAGAGAGAGAGAGAGAGAGAGAGAGAGAGAGAGAGAGAATGAGAGAGAGAGAGCAACCTCCAACAGTAAACTCCCAGGTGCTCAACAGTAAACTCCCCGGTGCTCAACAGTAAACTCCCCGGTGCTCAACAGTAAACTCCCAGGTGCTCAACAGTAAACTCCCAGGTGCTCAACAGTAAACTCCCAGGTGCTCAACAGTAAACTCCCAGGTGCTCAACAGTAAACTCCCAGGTGCTCAACAGTAAACTCCCAGGTGCTCAACAGTAAACTCCCAGGTGCTCAACAGTAAACTCCCCGGTGCTCAACAGTAAACTCCCCGGTGCTCAACAGCAAACTCCCCGGTGCTCAACAGCAAACTCCCAGGTGCTCAACAGCAAACTCCCAGGTGCTCAACAGTAAACTCCCAGGTGCTCAACAGTAAACTCCCAGGTGCTCAACAGTAAACTCCCAGGTGCTCAACAGTAAACTCCCAGGTGCTCAACAGTAAACTCCCAGGTGCTCAACAGTAAACTCCCAGGTGCTCAACAGTAAACTCCCAGGTGCTCAACAGTAAACTCCCAGGTGCTCAACAGTAAACTCCCAGGTGCTCAACAGTAAACTCCCAGGTGCTCAACAGTAAACTCCCAGGTGCTCAACAGTAAACTCCCAGGTGCTCAACATATAACGTCCCATAATAGCACTATTCACATTAATCAAAAAGGCTTCCATGATAATTGTATTATTAACCACATGCATGTTGTGACGTCACAGTCGACATAATCCAGTTTCAATATATCGCGTAAAACTCTTGCTCTTAATATAGAGCCAGAGAGCTGCCGACCTTGGAGTAGTTCCTGGATTATACCTGGTTGATGGGGTTCTGAGAGTTCTTCTACTCCAAGCCCGGCCCGAGGCCAGGCTTGACTTGTGAGAGTTTGGTCCACCAGGCTGTTGCTTGGAGCGGCCCGCAGGCCCACATACCCACCACAGCCCGGTTGGTCCGGCACTGCTTGGAGAAAATGATCTAGTTTTCTAGTAATTTTCTAGCAATATTTCTGATGCTCGCTGGGAGGACGTTGAACAACCGCGGACCTCTGATGTTTATACAGTGTCCTCTGATTGTGCCTATGCCACCTCTGCTCTTCACTGGTTATATTCTGCATTTCCTTCCATATCGTCCACTCCAGTATGTTGTTATTTTACTGTGTAGATTTGGGACCTGGCCCTCCAGTATTTTCCATGTGTATATTATTTGGTATCTCTCTAGTCTCCTTTCTAATGAGTACATTTGGAGAGCTTTGAGACGATCCCAATAATTTAGGAGCTTTATCGCGTCTATGTATGCCGTGTATGTTCTCTGTACTCTATAGTCACTACCCTTCTATACCTCACCAGCGAATTAAATAGTATTAACATTGTTATAGAGTCCCTATAGTTGAACGTTGCTCTATTTCTTCCATCTCGTTTACATATATTTTCCCATGTTGTGAAAGTCGCGTCTGTTTAGGTATTTCCATGATTTTTTGTAGTTCTGTCCAGTCGTTGTCGGGCCGCTGCAAGCAACAGCCTGGTGGACCAAACTCTCACAAGTCAAGCCTGGCCTCGGGCCGGGCTTGGCGAGTAGAACTCCCAGATCCCCATCAACCAGGTATCGTCTGTGTTCTCTTTCTAGAGTGGTCCTCGTCCTCACCCGCACATGATTCAAGCAGATCTTGTATGTGTCAGGTATCAGTTGTGTCTGAAACTGGTAGCTGCAACCACCACCACAGCAACGAGCATCAAACCAACCACACTAATCATAACCACCACAGCTCTCGCAGCCACCATCTTCCTTTCTGTCTACGCCCCTTTAAAGTCGATAGGAAAGGAATCCACCTCAGTACTTCATCACTCCTCAGATGGGGGAGGGATGGAGACAGAAGAGAGATTCAATGGTCTGAGCATTAGAACCTGCAACACCATCGTAACATTGGTGGACATGACGTGTTGGCCTTGTTATGTACAATGCCAACATTCTCAAAGTTCCACACCTGGCCCAACTCTGTGGACAACCAGTAAATGTCACCCGTAGCACTAGGCTCTCAACCTTCAACAATGTCATACTGGAACTACATCTCTCAATAACCTCAACTCCATCAGCGATCATTCATTACCTAGACTGACTCGAATCCGGAACTTATTCCCTCAACAGGTCGATATATGAGACATCAGGTCAACTGACCACATCAAGGCTCTGGCACACAGTTGGTTATGGTTTTTTTTCCTTTTTTTTACAATTTTTTTTATTTATGTGACAGGCATTCCATCTGCCTACAGAGACTGTAATACCGCCTACTTTTCCCGTCACATTATTATATATATATATATATATATATATATATATATATATATATATATATATTATATATATAATTATACCTATGGTGGGTGGTGCCAAGGTCGGGGGGTCCCTGGTGGGTGCCTAATAGGTGATTACTGTTGGTGGCCTGCTGGCCAACACAGCCAGGTTGATCATGCACCTGATCCAACTCCTGAAACCCCCATTCATATTCGCGTCTGACGCAGCGACAGAGCCGCGAGATCTGGGAGGCTGAGGCCCCTCGCGCTGCGTTACTTCCAGGAAGTGACGCTCTCTGGGGACACTTTCCTGGAGACCGGTACTGGCGGGGGGAGGGGGGGGTCAGAGCCCCGGTACTGGCAGTGTGGGGTCATTCACCGCTAACAAGATGGAAGTGATATCGCTCAGATAAAGCATTAAATGTTAGAGTGAAGATGTGTCCACGTGTACACCCCAGAAGACCTGTACATGTGTACAAGTGTGTGCATGTGTACAGGTGTGTGCTTATGTACACACCAGTGAGCAGGTAACACAGGCGGTGTAAGATAACCACTATGGAGTAAGGCTGCGGGAACTGAACCTTACCATGTCCAGGGGACATGATCAGGTCATGCAAGATTCACTGGGTAATCGATAAGATTGATAAAGATAAAATATTCAGTATTAGACACGGCAGAATACCAGGATATAGTCCGTATAAGGAACAGTAGAACAAGAGAACATGTTCAGTATAAGAGACGGTAGAACAAGAGATCGTTTCAAAATCCCACATAACAGGAGGGTGGACTGCATTGCTTAACTGACAACTGGCAAGGCGGAGCTTAGGAGTTAGCGCCCAACCCTTCGAACACATTCAGATGAGAAGCTTTAGAAGAACACGCAAACACACAATAAGAAACACAACTACTATGAACAACCAGTGTTTAGAGAAGGATAAAGCAAGTGAACAAATCCACAAGGGCCGTGACGAGGATTCGAACCTGCGTCCGGGAGCATCCCAGACACTGCCTTAATCGATTGAGCTACGACAGGGTAAAAGGGTTGAAACCGAAGTTCTACTGAACTTACTGGACTGGATGAACAAACCCACTTACCTTGTGGATTTGTTCATTTGATGCATCACGTTAGTGTGATCTCTGTGTGTGATAAAGCAAGTGTTCCCTGTCCTCGTAATCACTCTTACGTGCCAGCCAACACCCATTCACCCCAACACCTCCCTCGTCCTGTCTCTAGTTCTCCACAAGCACTGGCGTCTCCCTAACCCCCACTCTTCCTCCTCATGTTCAATCTCCCGCTCTCCTCTGCTAAGTCCCTCTCCATCTCGTACCTCACCACCCCCTTCATAGGAGGATCAATGCTGCCGTATAGCAGGATCAGATCAATTACAGAAGAGGATCAGGTTAGTGGTGTCGAAGCGCGACCTCTGAACAGATCCCGCCAGATGAAAGAGCGTAGAGCATTTTTATCCGGTGAAGAAATACCTGCTTGATACCTGGTTGATGGGGTTCTTGGGGTTCTTCTACTCCCCAAGCCCGGCCCGAGGCCAGGCTTGGCTTGTAAGAGTTTGGGCCTCCAGGCTGTTGCTTGGAGCGGCCCGCAGGCCCACATACACACCACAGCCCAGTTGGCCCGGAACTCCTTTGATAAAATGATCTAGTTTCCTCTTGAAGATGTCCACGGTTGTTCCTATAATATTTCTTATGCTCGCTGGGAGGATGTTGAACAACCGTGGACCTCTGATGTTTATACAGTGTTCTCTGATTGTGCCTATGGCACCTCTGCTCTTTACTGGTTCTATTCTACATTTTCTTCCATATCGTTCACTCCAGTATGTTATTTTACAGTGTAGATTTGGGACCTGGCCCTCCAGTATCTTCCAGGTGTATATGCAGAGGCCCGGTCTCTCTCAACCTTCCTCAAGGCTCTGACGACAACCTATAGGTCAAGGGTTCAATTCCCGCGGAAGGACAGAAGCGGTTGGGTAAAGTTTCCTTCCTCCAGATGCCTCTGTTTACCTAGCAGGAAACAGGCACCCGAGAGTTAATTAACTGTTAACGGTTGCATTCTGGAGAAGGTCAGTAGTTAGCCAAGGGGGGGGGGTCCACCTGGATGGCTTCCTGTCCCCGGCTATGGTACCACCTGCCAACACAAAGCCTCCCAAGACCCTGTGACTTTGGACCTGGCGGCATCCTGTCCCACGGTGAACTGGTGTAGGAAGGTCAGTCATGTACGCACCTCAGTCTTGTATACCTGCTACACCCAGTGGGGCTACACCGTCACTGCTACACCCAGTGGGGGCTACACCGTCACTGCTACACCCAGTGGGGGCTACACCGTCACTGCTACACCCAGTGGGGGCTACACCGTCACTGCTACACCCAGTGGGGGCTACACCGTCACTGCTACACCCAGTGGGGGCTACACCGTCACTGCTACACCCAGTGGGGGGCTACACCGTCACTGCTACACCCAGTGGGGGGCTACACCGTCACTGCTACACTCAGCGCACTAGTCAGAGTGATCTCACTGTTCAAACACCTAAACCAATCCAAACAATTGCCTTAAAAATCGAGCCGCGAGCGTCATCGCTGAGAGAGGCCCAAGTCACTCGGGCTGGAACACTACGGGAGATCCTCCGCCTCTTAGAGTGCTCCTCTTCACTCTCGCGGTTCTTTTAACAGTTCCAATCTCGGGAGCCTGGAACGCCTGTCGACCCACAGCTCCTTTGTGGTCATCCGCCTCGCTGATTCTATTCAGGGTGTATACTCAGTGTATACCTGGTCTATACGCGGTGTATAGCCGGTGTATGCAAGACCGCAGTCGACTAGTAAGGCCACATGGACTCTCACCACGCACCCCGTCATCTTGAGATGATTTCGGGGCTTTAGTGTCCCCGCGGCCCGGTCCTCGACCAGGCCTCCACCCCCAGGAAGCAGCCCGTGACAGATGACTAACACCCAGGTACCTATTTTACTGCTAGGTAACAGGGGCATAGGATGAAAAAAACTCTGCCCATTGTTTCTCGCCTGCGCCTGGGATCGAACCCAGGACCACAGGATCACAAGTACAGTGTGCTGTCCGCTCGGCCGACCGACCATGCAAGAAACAGTGCCACCAAGGCAACAGTAGCCAGGCCTCGCTGCTCACCAGGTAGATGACCTTTACGGGAAACCTTTGGAGCAGGACGAGGGGTTTAGGCAGCGTCCTGGGTGACCCCACACGCACGCCTCAACCCCTGGACCACGACGTGCTATAGATTATAAGATCCAGGATCCACCAGGATTCTGGAGGCATCGAGGTAGTAGCCAACCGAAGCTTTACATATAACCCACATACACCCTAACCCCCCCCCCCCTGGGTGAGTTTCACATGGCACCTAGCAGTGTTTTTTTTTTTGGAGTAAAGAGGATGGAGAGGCATAGGTGAAGGGAAGTTTAGAAGTGGGAAATACAGTGAGAGGTATGAAAGCAGGCGGGCTGTCCGCCTTGCTGACACCATGTGTGGGTGTTGGCAGCTAAGCTGGCTCCCTCTTGTCAGGGAGCTGTGAGTGTGTGCGAGGTTCTTCACATGTGTTTCACCATATATGGATGTCTATAGATGAATACTGTGTAGCATTCATATATACACACACACCCTGATGCTTACACACATGTTGTTCTGTTTAAGGCTCTTTATTTTATTATTATTTATTGAGTTGTTCATACATACACATATATCGTGTGTGTAGTGTCGTGACGGTGTATGTATGGGGGAAGGAGGATATCTGGTCAGTATTTCATCTGGGAATTATGTACTTAAAAAAAAAAAAAAAGGTATGGGGGGTGTCACCAGAGGAAAAGGGAGGGGGGCATCAACCAAGACACCAGGACAATGTTGGTGTTCACAACAGTAGCTAAATAAGTTTCTAGAACTTTATATCCTCGCCAACCTGAACTCTAAAAATAGTTGTGAGAGTAAAATAGGACCCGGTTTTAGCAGCAACTGTGAAAGAGGTGACTTTAAAAATAGAGCGACCGCGCTCTCATTAATATATTATATAATATAATATATATATATATATATATATATATATATATATATATATATATATATATATATATATATATATGTAATATATATATATATTATAATATATATATTTGCTTTAAAACCTTGAGCGTGGCAGCCCGTCTCCTAAGGTTTTCCCAACATCAAGAAAACGGTATATTTAAAGTGGTCTCTCCTAACCCGCCAGAGGACCCAAAACTGAAAACGGGACAATACATCACTTTCGCGATCCGCTTCCATTTTCTAGTACGACAATTTGTGACCTTATGTAACGCCTACGAACGAAGAGCGACGTTCTTTGTAGGAGGCCAGGTTCAACCCCCCGGGCCCGTGACGGTATACTGGATCCAAGATCATTAACCTCAACTTTGGCCAAACTTTGGAAACTTTATGAGCTCATGACTATGAAGGCTTCGAACTTTGGTACGGAGACGGACGGTAATAGTGATACTCAAAGGTCACAGACCAGGTCACCAAAGGTCAAAGGCAACATTACCTGTAACTTGTTTCTATATCGTAATTTAATGGAACTTTAATACACCTTAAAGGAGTTTTTGTATAATGCGAGAGAATTTTAAGGTCATATCGTGATTACTTGGCCACAGTGGCCACACCTACTGTGTATCTGGCCACAGTGGCCACACCTACTGTGTACCTGGCCACAGTGGCCACACCTACTGTGTACCTGGCCACAGTGGCCACACCTACTGTGTACCTGGCCACAGTGGCCACACCTACTGTGTACCTGGCCACAGTGGCCACACCTGTGTACCTGGCCACACCTACTGTGTACCTGGCCACAGTGGCCACACCTACTGTGTACCTGGCCACAGTGGCCACACCTACTGTGCACCTGGCCACAGTAGCCACACCTACTGTGCACCTGGCCACACCTACTGTGTATCTGGCCACAGTGGCCACACCTACTGTGCACCTGGCCACAGTAGCCACACCTACTGTGCACCTGGCCACAGTAGCCACACCTACTGTGCACCTGGCCACACCTACTGTGTATCTGGCCACAGCGGCCACACCTACTGTGCACCTGGCCACAGTAGCCACACCTACTGTGCACCTGGCCACACCTACTGTGTATCTGGCCACAGTGGCCACACCTACTGTGCACCTGGCCACAGTAGCCACACCTGTGCACCTGGCCACAGTGGCCACACCTACTGTGCACCTGGCCACACCTACTGTGCACCTGGCCACACCTACTGTGAACACGACCGTCACCAAGGTATATACTTCAATACTAATCTCATAAAAATGAACAAAAAATCGTCTTTTATCCCTTAATACTTCACAAATGTTCAAATGTTTATGGGCGTGAACTTGTGATGCACAGAAGGAACATTGGGCCAGACACACAGCCCGAACTTGGCGGCATAGTGGACCATGAGAACCACTTGACTGTTTCACACCTGTCTAGCCTTGGCACATGTGTGGCCATCCACACACACACACACACCTGTACAGGTGACGTCCAGCACGTGTTTGGGAGGCTGTGTGGCTCTTATACATGAGCCTCTATGTAACACTGCCACAAAAACTGGTGAAATTGTATTCAATAATTCTGAATTGACATTAGGAGGATAAAGCTTTAAATCATCACACATTTTCAGTCAAAACACGAATTTATCTCGGCTCTAGATACGCCTCATTGCCCTGAACCTGGCAACCACCACCTCCTCCTCCTCCTCCTAAATAACTCAAAACATTTTCAGAACTGTCAAGAGCCGCAGAAAGTCCTTCGGGATGGACACTGGGACGATCACATCCTTGAGCAGCGTCCACACTAGTCTTGGCGGGGCGCTGGAGCCACCAGGCCCTCGGGTACTGGGCACAGTCGCCACAAACCAGTAACCCCCCCCCCCACACACACACTCCTGACGCCGCCACCGTGTGCGACCGCCGTGCGGGTGGTGGTTCCACTGAATATCCACCTCACGTGGATATTGACAAAACCTCCCCTCGCCTCGCTGGCTGCCAGGGGCACAATGCTTCGCCCCCCTCGCCTCTCTCTCCATCACACGGCAACAAATGTGTATCATACGGAAGTTGGTGAAGGTGTGTCGGGTCCCGTGTTAATGGGCCGCACATCTTGGGGCTTGTCTAGGCTTCTTAACATGCAGTGACACACCTTATAGCGAGTTGTGGGTGCTGGTTGTGCTAGTGGGGTGGTGCCCCCGGGGTGGGGGGAGTGGGGCGGTGCCCCCCGGGGGAGTGGGGTAGTGCCCCCGGGGGAGTGGGGTAGTGCCCCCGGGGGAGTGGGGTAGTGCCCCCGGGGGAGTGGGGTAGTGCCCCCGGGGGAGTGGGGTAGTGCCCCGGGGGAGTGGGGTGGTGCCCCCAGGGGAGTGGGGTGGTGCCCCCGGGGGGAGGAGCAGTGGGGTGGTGCCCCCGGGGGAGTGGGGTGGTGCCCCCGGGGGGAGGAGCAGTGGGGTGGTGCCCCCGGGGGGAGGAGCAGTGGGGTGGTGCCCCCGGGGGGAGGAGCAGTGGGGTGGTGCCCCCGGGGGGAGGAGCAGTGGGGTGGTGCCCCCGGGTGCAGGAGAACCCGTCAAGTAACAAGGCCAGGGGATGTGTCGTGAAAAATATAAAATTTACCATTACAAAGCTGTGCAATAAAGGATCTTCCCATCAGCAGCATTACAATATCATCACAACAATAGCGTGAAACACAACATCCTTCCTGGCGCATGTTAGGCAGTGATGTGGTGGAGGCTGACACCATACACAGTTTATAGTGTAGATATGATTGAGCCCAATAGTCTCAGGAACCTGTGCACCAGTTGATTGACTGGTGTACAGTCAACCCATACACCCCTCCTTGCACTCATGGCAGTCTCCCATCTGGCCTCATGTACACACTCACACTTTTGGAAATAATTCACAAACTAATGATATAATGTTTTATCAGAGGAATCATCCATCCATCAAACTATCATTTTTTTCCCCTCAGAGTGACCAGTTGTCACTGGCCACTCCAACTTTGCAGGCGACGAGTCACAATAACGTGGCTAAAGTATGTTCACCAGACCACACACTAGAAGGTGAAGGGACGACGACGTTTCGGTCCGTCCTGGACCATTCTCAAGTCGATTATGACGACAACTTTTCCTGAAAATCCAACTTGATTGTGAAGAAATGCAAGCTTAAGACCGAGTGATGTACCGAGTCTACAGGGTATAACAACACTTAAGAAAGCAGGTACCCACAGCTGCATATTTGGAATTATAAAGGACCTACAATCACAAAGACATATCGGGCCCCATTGTGTCCGAGTATGACCACGCTATAAGCGCCAACAGTTTGGCTGATCAGAACGTTAACCTCAGGAGTCGTGACCTACCACAAGGAGTGGTCAGGAGGGAAGAGATGTTTACTCACGTTCTGGTTTCCACCAGTGGAAATACTTGTAAACGCTCAAGTTGAACAAAGTAAGTCAGGTGTGTGCAACAGTGCATTTACCACCGGGACAAACATGTTGTTAGAGTGGAACACTTTACCTCGCGGGGTCTCTTAAGTGCAGGTGTGTGTGAGAGAGGTGCGGGAAGGCGGGTTTTAACGTTGGGGAAGGTTATGGAGCCAGGAGGGTCACTGGAGGACAGGTGTGTGTGTTGGTGTGTGTGTGTGATGGTGTGTGTGTGTGTGTGTGTGTGAGAGAGAGAGTGTGTGTGAGTGTGATGGTGGTGAGTGCAGCCCTCTCCTCGCCCCATTACCAGCCAGGGGTACTGCCCCTCACTAGGGGCTGGGCAGGGAGGGAGGGTGTTGGCCCCGTGTGCCCATGTGTCAGACCATCAGGGGTCGGGCTCACAAGGGGAATACCAAGCAGCAGAACACACACATCTCTCACAGCGACTCTTCTAACACAATACCCATCTCTCGCTTGCAACACACCAGTAGCAAGCAAAAAGGCCTTTGTGTTGCGAGAATGCAGGGGAACAATGTGTCCGAGCAGAGCCTCCAGGTGCATCGCTGCTGCTCGGAAGCAGAGCTCGGAATGGAAGCTGATCAGTATTGCATTTCACCTTTGTAAATGCACATTAATGACACTTCGAACACTTTATGTAGGGCATACGTAAATCTGTCTATGTATTTACGTATGTGGGTTAGCTTAGCATTTTAAAAGTACCGAATCACCTTCTGTGGTTGATTGTTCAATAAATCCCTGAACTATATGTTTAACTGATCTCTAACCCTGTCTATGGAGGACAGAATAAAATGTATATATGCTGGTTAGCATTGTAAATGTCTGGCCACGTTTGTGGTAGAAAACTGCTGCTCCAGTTACAGCACGGAATAAAACAAAGGTTAATAAAAGAACCTTGTATA
Source organism: Procambarus clarkii (assembly GCF_040958095.1). Taxonomy (NCBI): domain Eukaryota; kingdom Metazoa; phylum Arthropoda; class Malacostraca; order Decapoda; family Cambaridae; genus Procambarus; species Procambarus clarkii. Next base: position 26,100,944 of record NC_091202.1, on the reverse strand, counting down.
ATTGCAATCGTGGAAACGAAAATAAAGGATATTATCTTGGATGAAATATTTCCGGGGAAATGCCAAGAAATAAGGAAGACATCATGACAAGAAGGGGAGTGACAAACCTGTCTGGTAAAACTAGCCAAAGTGCAAACCAGGACACGGAAATACCACTACACGAGACCAAGAGGTATGGCAGGAAGTGCAGAATAACTCATTTGAAAAGGATGTGTGATACAGGGATTTAGAGAGAAAGAGAGTGGTGAGTGACGAGAGGTAGCAACAAGGGTGTTGAGAGAGGGATGGGGGTGAGAATGAGAGGATATAAGGTAGAGAGAGAGAGGGGTACTCACTGAGTATGGTGAGTGCGTTCTCAAGTAGCCAAGAGGTTTGCAACAGCTGCACGATTCTCACGCGTCTCTTCGTGCACTTCATGACTCCTGACGCAACTAAAGCTTCCTCAGGCATTTCATGAATCGTCATGCACCGCAGGGCTCCTTATGCAACACAAGCTATTTCAACCCTGTTGACGTTCTCTCCCCCTTCCCCCCCCCCCACCTGCCCTCCTTTCCCGCTTTCTCTACACTTCCCATTTACTTGCATCAAACGTTTCCCCTCCCACGTATGCAACAGTTGCACCATCATGCAATACATACCTTATCAAGCAACACATGTCATATGACGCGGCAGCAGCCATATAATGCTACACAACTCGCCCTCCTGCATCAAGCCACATCATGCAATAATACATCATGCAACAACAACTACGTCATTTAATACCTTACGGTGCAACACGGCGTGAAAATACGTCGTCGTGCAAGAACAGATAATATTCTATCGTACAGCAACATGGGGCAATACGTCAGGTTTTGCATCACTTGATCGTACCAAAAGACAGCTGGGTCATGCAACACCACATGAAACACAGTGTGTAATAAGAACCATGTTATGCAACACAAGTCACCATACAAGAGCCCCATCGTGCAAGAAGAGCGTGATCATGCAACACAGAGATCATGCACTCACATTAGATAGTGACACTGACCACAACACTGGCCCTGCAACACACTGGTTCTCTCAACACACCAAGTGACAATATAAAGTACATATAAAAGAGGCCATGCAAGAGTAGGCCGCCTCACAGGTACACTGTCTGGTCTCCTCACACACTGGAGTGATGTTGGGGGAGGTGGTGGAGGCAGGAGGGTTACTGGAGGCCAGGTGTGTGTGTGTGTGGTGGTGGTGGTGGTGAGTGGACTAATTGTACCCTGAAGCATAGCCCCCCTCCACCCCCGGATGTGTTTTTACACCCACGGGGGATGTAAACACACACAGGAGGTTGTAAACACAGGAGGAGGTTGTAAGCATCCACACAGTGTAAACACTGTTCCTCATGCAAGGCTGGTGTACAAGAAGGTGAGGCAGGTTGGGATGACTGGAAAGACACTAAACTGGGTAAGGGATCACCTCAAGGACACTAAGACAAAGTCACCGTTAGAGACGAGGTGTCTAGCTAGAGGGATGTAACAAGTGGGGTTCCCAAGGGTCGCTCCTGAGACCACTGATCTTCCTAATGTATGTCAATGACCAGCCTAAGAGAGTGAGCTCGTACATGTCTATGAAAACAACGAGAACTTCAGACAGTTTCTGAAAGACCTCGACACACTCCGGAAGTGGACTAACAATGGTTGCTAGAGTTCAATCCCAATAAGTGTAATATAATGACAATGTTAAAGGAAGAAAGGAATCTACACCATAATGAATTGGAAAGAAAAGGATTTGGGTGTGGATATAACCCCAACACAATGTCCAGAAACACACACAAACACGGTAACATCAGCAGCATATGGGACGCTGCCAAGTTAGAATATCGTTCAAAAGCCTAAATCACGACGATTTCAAACCCTTCTACATAACCGTCGTTAGACCAATACTGGAATATGAAGCTCCGAGCTGGAACTCGAACCATGTGAAGCATAAAACCAAAATTGTGAAAGTAGAGAGATTTGCAACAAGATTAGTACCAAAGTTAAGAAAGCTAAGTTAGAGGACAGGTTAAGAGAACTAGGAGAGAAAATCAGAGGGGGGGATATGATCACAGTATATAAGGTACTGAGGGGAATGCACAAAATGGACAAGAACAGTCTTTTTAAATTTAGGAAAAGTATGACAAGCGGACATAAATGGAATCTCTTAACACAAATGAGTCAATGAAATGCAAGGACATGCTCGTACCCTGTACAGTGGTCAACAAGTGCTCTGAGAGAAGCTGTAGAAGCCACCTCCATCCCCAACACTAAAGCTTGATTCAACAAGAAATTCGAACATCAGAATGCGTACATTATAACGCAAAAGGTAGAACAAGGCGAGGCGGCGGACCATAAACTCGTACACCTCACACTGTAACACTGACTACATAAGGTAGACGGTGAGAGGTAGACAGCCACAGGCAAGACAGCCACAGGCAAGACAGCCACAGGCAAGACAGCCACAGGCAAGACAGCCACAGGTAGACAGTTAGCAGTGAAGGAGGAGGTGCCCCACACCTGGCCCGGTGAGCGGCCACACAGGAGCCGGGAGAAGACACTCACTATACCCGCAGTCAAGACGAGCGCTTATACGCGTCGACGTGCAGCAGGTCATGCGCCCCGTGCAGCTGCTGCTGCTGCCTGACGCACACACGGGGCGGAGGCTGGCACGGCCGGCGGGGGGGGGGGGGGGGAAGGAGGGGCACAACCTAAGGACGATACCCTAGGAATGTGGGGGAGGGGAGATATTGGGGGGATGCTAGGGAGGGGGGATGCTGGAGAGGAAAGGGGGGGGGGTCCTGGTGAGGGAAGAGGGTCCTGGTGAGAGAGGGGCGGTCCTGGTGTGGGAGGGGGGAGTCCTGGTGAGGGAGGGGGGGTCCTGGTGAGGGAGGGGGGTCCTGGTGAGGGAGGGGGGGTCCTGGTGAGGGAGGGGGGGTCCTGGTGAGGGAGGGGGGGTCCTGGTGAGGGAGGGGGGTCCTGGTGAGGGAGGGGGGTCCTGGTGAGGGAGGGGGGGTCCTGGTGAGGGAGGGGGGGGGTCCTGGTGAGGGAGGGGGGGTCCTGGTGAGGGAGGGGGGGTCCTGGTGAGGGAGGGGGGTCCTGGTGAGGGAGGGGGGTCCTGGTGAGGGAGGGGGGTCATGGGGAGGGAGGGGGGTCATGGGGAGGGAGGAGGGGGACCTGGTGAGGGAGGGGGGGACCTGGTGAGGCAGGGGGGGACCTGGTGAGGCAGGGGGGGACCTGGTGAGGCAGGGGGGGTCCTGGTGAGGCAGGGGGGGGGGAGTACCCAGACAGGGGTGTAGGGGTGACACACAACATACGCCAGACTTGGTGCGGTCTGCTGGCAGCGTCTGGCAACCCTGCCCAGACAGTGCGCCCTGTCGTACGCACGCACGCACGCACGCACATGCATGCATGCAGTTTTATATGTAGATATGACAGAGCCCAACAGGCTCTGGAACCTATACAAGAGACGATTAAGAGCTTAGAGTCGTGGCTCATCCCCGACACACACACACACGTGGCCCAGTGGACAGCGCTTTGGGGGCGTAGTCCTAAGGGCCCGGGTTTGATTTCCGCCCGTGTCAGAAACAAATGGGAAGAGTATGTTTCACCTGATGCGCCTGTTCCCCTAGCAGTAAATAAGTACCTGGGAGTTAAGACAGCTGCTGTGCTGCGCGCGCGCGCGCGCACACGCACGCGCGCACACACACACACACACGATAGAGATATGATAGATATATAGATCATATGTAGATATGATAGAGCCCAGTAGGCTCAGGAATCTGTACACCAGTTGATTGACAGTTGAGAGGCGGGACCAAAGAGCCAAAGCTCAACCCCCGCAAGCACAAATAGGCGAGTACAAATAGGTGAGTACACACACACACACACACACACACACACACACACACACACACACACACATACACACAGGAGACACCAGGTGAGGTGAGAGACAGACAGAGAAAGAACAAAAGAGGACGAGAGAGGAGCGAGTGAATCAAAACCAGAGATGAGAGAGAGAGCGAGAGAGAGAGACAGACAGAGAGAGACAGACAGAGACAGACAGACAGAGACAGAGAGAGACAGAGACAGAGAGAGAGGAGGGAGGCCCAGGCAGCAGATGGTGTGAGCATCACCATAGCAACAGTGACAACATCATCCCCCACATCTCCTGACTTACTTTGTACATTTTGCAAGAGACATGCAAATAATGGTTCCCTTCTGCCGACACGTGAGAGACACTGGTTGGGGGGGGGGAGACTGGGTGAGGGGGGGAGAGAGGAACAATGGGGGTGAAAGGCTGGGTGAAAGGGGTGGTTGGTAGTGTAAAAATCATCCACTTAGATTTCCCGCTTATTACACAAACTTATTTTAGAAAATTACACGACATAAGCTCAGAAACACAGCTTATTCCTTCCATATTTTAACCCTGATGAAAGTAGCAGTGAACATCACACAAAAAAGAATGCAAACATATTTTGCATAGTCCAGGGGACAGTTAGGGTTGCCCGCATGTAGAGGTTAAAACTCTTAATCGCTTGTTTCTTCAATCGTTTAGAAATAGAATTAGACAGTCTGCAGGGTATGTATGGGAATGGGTTGGTGATCAACTTAGTGAAGCAGACACACACTTTTAAACACAAGATGTTAGCGAGAACGCATCAAGGAGGGGAAGTGATGAATCACTAGAAGACAGACAACCACACACAACCAGACACAACCACACAAACACCACACACACCACACAGCATTACCCCCCCCCCCACACACACACACACACACACACTAGGGGCACACGCACAAGGGGACACGGGTGGAAACTGAGTGCCCAAATGAGCCACAGGGACGTTAGAAAGAACTTTTTTAGTGTCAGAGTGGTTGACAAATGGAATGCATTAGGAAGTAATGTGGTGGAGGCTGACTCCATATACAGTTTCAAGTTTAGATATGATAGAGCCCAGTAGGCTCAAGAATCTGTACACCTGTTGATTGACGGTTGAGAGGCGGGACCAAAGAGCCAGAGCTCAATCCCCGCAAACACAACTAGGTGAGTACAACTAGGCGAGTACACACACTTCAAGGAATATATCCAGCTGTTACTCAAAGTTCAAGGAAGGGTGCAGTAACCTGGATACTGAAGGCCAAGTGTCTCCCGGGGCGCCAGCCATCACTTGCAGAGTCTGGTCAACATCTTACTATGAATGACCACCTGATGAGCTCTGGAAGAGCTTTGTGAGAGAGCAAGAGGTGCGTGCAGGCGTGGACGTGCTTCTGGACGTCTAGTCCAGAAGTTCTCCTTCCTTACATTTGTAAATCACTTCAGTCTTAAGTCAAGTGCGGTTGCCCTCATTTTCTTGAGACTTGTAAACATATATTTCTACTTCAATACTTCGCCGAGGGAAGGGGGGGGTGGGATTAGAGGGGGGGACTGGGGGGAGGAGTAAAGGGGGGGGGACTGGGGGGGGAGTAGAGGGGGAACTAGGGGGGGGAGGGGGGAGAGAGAAATCATGACAGGTGCTGACTAAACAAGGCTGACAGTCACTGAGGACCCGGTGATTACTGCAAACACACAAGTACAACTACTGCAAACAGACGAGTGTAACTACTGCAAACACAGGGAGAGCGCTAGTTATGGTGACTGGTTATAACTGTGTGAAGCTTGTCACAACAGTCGTCAGTTCTAGTAACTAACACACACTTTACAAATTAGTTAAACAGGACACGACATGCACTGAGTAGTAGTAGTAGTAGTAGGGGGTAGAGTGGGAGTGGACTAAGTGGACTATAGAGTCCACTGTCTCTATATAGTCCAGAGAGTGGACTATATAGAGTGGGGGTGGGAAGTGTACCTGTGAGGCGGGGCCCAGGAGCCTGACCTACCTGCAGGCAGGCAGTACACCGCCACTATCTCATCACCTGCAACGGTCAAGTTAAGAAACGTATTTAACATCAGTTTAAAATGAGGATTAGTTTTTTCTCAAAATCATATCTTAGAAATAATTCCTGGACGTACGCACGCACGCGCGCACACAAACTTGGACTATTCAACAAATAGATTTGTTAATGTTTATATTCAATATGTGTTCATAATTCTTCATTGTTGATAATGTTTCGTGAGGTAATATCTAAAACCCTATATAATACACACACGTGTGTGTGCATAATACACTACAACACACACACATACACTACACACACATACACTACACACACACACACACACACACACACACACACACACACACACACACACACACACACACACACACACACACACACACGAGGTCATAGATTTAAACTAGCTAAACACAGATGCCGAAGAAATATAAGAAAATTCACTTTCGCAAACAGAGTGGTAGACGGTTGGAACAAGTTAGGTGAGAAGGTGGTGGAGGCCAAGACCGTCAGTAGTTTCAAAGCGTTATATGACAAAGAGTGCTGGGAAGACGGGACACCACGAGCGTAGCTCTCATCCTGTAACTACACTTAGGTAATTACACACACACATCCCGACCCATCCTCGTATAATGAAATACCTGTATCTACAATGTACGTTTTCATTACTAAATCAATCCAATTGACACTTAAGAAAACGAAATGTAATCACCTTCCCTTCCCTTGCAATGTCTAAGTTTGGATTTCACCCCCTCCCCCCTCCCTATGTGCTGCACATCAACAAACCTAGAAGGTCTATAGTTCCAGCACCAGACATTGGTCCGCCTCACCAAATAGTTGCTATAACTAGTACTATCATTATAGGAGGATGGTTGAATTATCCATACAAATGTACAAGCCTATCCATACCCATGTATGATTCTATACATGCACATACATGGCACCTGTAGTCTTATAATCAATATGTATCATACACCTGTATTTCACAAACACAATCGCACGCTGATAATATATGTTTACACAATGTCATATTTGTATACCAATATACTTTATATATTTTTTTTTAAATATAGCTGAAAAACAATCATTGCAATATAAGTCGACTCTTAGGATAAGGTTAGGCGCTCAACAGCCAGTATCAGTGCCAGTATTAGAACATGAATGTCTTCATTAGGACCAGTATAAGTGCTAGTATCAGGACCAGTATCAGAGCCAGTATCAGTGCCTGCCAGTACCAGCATGTATAAAGGTTTACCTGGTTGATACCGGGTTGATGGGGTTCTGAAAGTTCTTCTACTCTCCAAGTCCGGCCCGAGGCCAGGTTCGTAAGTGCTTTCGTGAATCTGGCCCCAGGTCTGGTTGAGGGACGAAAGTCTTCCGGTACAAACTGGGTGAAAAACGTTTGTGTTCTGAGACAGTGTGGGAGTGTTGCAACCTTCCATAAAATACAGGAATCTTGCACTTGTTGATCTACTATACGTCACACTGAAACCTCTTCCAGCCCCTCCTCTAAACTTGTCACAACCTACAGAAAATGGCCTTCTAAAATGATTACATCTGACCTGACTTGATCTAACTTAACCTAGCCTATCTAACCTAACGACCCCGCATAGAAAACGTGACTGTGAGAGCCGCTACAGTTTATAGTACCCCGATATTTGTCCGTTGGCCATTTTGAGGTTACAATGTGGTGGTGTGGGAGAGGATAGTTGTGTGTTCAGCCCCACAACCTCACTACCCCTAGCAGCGAGGAATGTGGTGGTGGTGGCTAGTGGTGACCGGTGGTGGTGGTGGTGACCGGTGGTGGTGGTGGCTAGTGGTGACCGGTGGTGGTGACCAGGATGTATGCACCAAACCATCGCTGGGAAGTCATCCTACTAGCCCCATTTTCAAGGTTATCTTCTCCTGGCGTGCTGCGCAGAGTAGGCAGGCCATATACTCCGTCTGCGCAGAGTGGGTAGCCTCTAATACATTAGCACAGCTTTATATATGTCATCACTTTACCTTAAAGTCTTCACGTTAAAGCAGAGGCCTCCTAAACTCCCCAGACTATCCAATATATGATGTTTATCAGTGTGTGGTAATGGGGGTAAGGGAGGGTCTTGGCCACACCTTCCCCAACCCATACTTGTCATGGACCCCATACCCATCCTGCGGGGTACTGGACCCCATACCCAGGTGGACCCCATGGGGGGGGTCCACCACCCCAGCCTGTGACTGGTGAAAGAACGGTTAGCCACAAGGAGTTGAGAAGCTAGACTCCAATGTTGTTGAAATTAAGCAATTTAGATCCGTGCTGAAGACGTTACAAACGTTGTTTACATCGTAACGACATCACCAGCCGGTGACACGAACACTACGTCCCGTCTCCTGGCCACGGCATCCGCTTCCTCTGGAAACCTCTCCCATCATAAACGAATAGAAACTGAATCTGCTGAATATAATTGCTATGAAATTTCACGTATTGATGACAAAATAATATAATTGATTGATTTAAGATTCAAATGTTGAAGTGGGACTGCTACTTTCTAGGGTTTCGAACGGGTATATGAGTCTGCCTGTGTGATCTTGCATATTAGGTAAATACATTGCGCGCGCAGCCTAGTTAGGTTATGGGTGAAATGTGCCTAGTTAGTTGTTACGCACCTCTCATTCAGTATTAAATGCTAATGGCAATTAACCTTGACTGCATTCATTTAACTATGAACGATACATTACCGTGTAATAGGCCAAGACGAAAAATGAAAAAGAGAAAAGGTAATTGGGTGGAAGGATAGGAGGTGATGGGAGAAAAGAGAAAAAAGGAAGATGGAATAAAGGAAGAGGGGAAGAGGAGGAGAAGACTTTCACACTGACAATATTGGAGTCAGTTGGACACGCCAGAGACATGGTGGTGTCTGGCAACGCTGCCAAAACTGGTGTTTAATACACTAACTGTCAACAGTGTGAAGGAGAACATACATTCTCCCGACACTTGTGTGTGTGTGTCTGTACTCTCCTATCTGTGCCTGCAAGATCCAGCTCTAGCTCTTGGACCCCGCTTTTTAAAAGACTAAACCTTTTATGGGCGTACTGTGTCAAAGGCTTTCCGACAGTCCAAAAAAATGCAGTCCGCCCATCCTTCTCTTTCTTGCTTAATCTTCGTCACCTGATCGTAGAATTCTATCAAGCCTGTAAGGCAAGAGTGAGTGTGTGCGCGCGCTCACCTAATTGTGTTTGCGGGGGTTTAGCTTTGGCTCTTTGGTCCCGCCTCTCAACGGTCAATCAACTGGTGTACAGATTCCTGAGCTTACTGGGCTCTATCATATCTACATTTGAAACTGTGTATGGAGTCAGCCTCCACCACATCAATTCCTAGTGCATTCCATTTACTAACTACTCTGACACTGAAAAAGTTCAGTGTAGTTCAGTGCGCGTGTGCGTGTGTGCGTGTGTGCGTGTGTGCGTGTGTGTGTGTGTGTGTGTGTGTTTGTTTTCGTCGTGGGATAGAAGTGTGTGTGTCATCAGGTCCGAGTGTGGTGCCACAACACAGGAAACTTTACAGATAACACCAACCCTTACTTCCCATACCCCCCCCCCTGACCTCTACACTACTCTCCTACTTCTACACTATCCCAAAGCTGTACAAATTATCCCCCCCCTTTAACCCTTCATACTGTATAACCCTACACACAGCAGCAGCAGCACCCCTGCACACAGCAGCACCCCCCTGCATACAGCAGCAGCAACAGCAGCACCCCCTGCACACAACAACAGCACCGCTGCACACAGCAACAGCAGCACCGCTGCACACAGCAACAGCAGCACCCCCTGCACACAGCAGCAGCACCGCTGCACACAGCAGCAGCACCGCTGCACACAGCAACAGCACCCCTACACACAGCAGCAGCACCACTGCACACAGCAGCAGCACCGCTGCACACAGCAGCAGCACCGCTGCACACAGCAACAGCACCCCTACACACAGCAGCAGCACCGCTGCACACAGCAGCACCCCTACACACAGCAGCACCCCTACACACAGCAGCACCCCTACACACAGCAGCACCCCTACACACTGGGAGGATATCCTGCCACCTGCCTTATCCACCTGCCTGTGGATGATAAGGCTGGTGGCGCGCGAGGCTCAACACGGGAGACAAGTGACCATAGTAACACAGCATTTGCCTCTCCACTTACATCAGTATCTCTTATCACTCATCAGGGCGGCTTACTTGGTATTTGCTGAACAATCTACGAGCTCGGCAGCGCTACGAACGAGTCACCAACCCACAACCTTAGTATGGATGACCTCGTATCTTCAGCCAAAATGACTCTAGATTTGACTCCTAATCACTCTCTCTCGAAAACTGTAATTATGTGTGATGTTAGTTAATAATGGCTTCTTCCTTCGTAGAGTGCAACTTTATCAGCTAATTTAAGTGAGTATGGCATCTCTCCTGTATCCAAGCTCGCTCGCTCTCTTTCTCTCTCCATACTACACTGAGAGCTGAGAGTAGCTCTCTACACCGAGTGCTTGAGCTACTGGTACCTGCTTGATACCTGGTTGATGGGGTTCTGGGAGTTCTTCTACTCCCCAAACCCGGCCCGAGGCCAGGCCTGACTTGTGAGAGTTTGGTCCACCAGGCTGTTGCTGGGAGCGGCCCGCAGGCTCACATACCCACATGGTGTTTTGAACTTCTTTATAACTATGGATTTCCAAGTGTTGGGACCAAAGGCATGTTGAAAATTGCTCTTTCAAAGTCTGCTCTCCTACTGCTAATGCCAGTAATATTGCAAGAGTTTTTGGACATTGCTCATAAAAATAAAGTTTGGATCTTCAACTTTAACGTTTACTGGAGTTCTAAACTTGTCTCGTTCACTTGTCTCGTTCACTTGTCTCGTTCACTTGTCTCGTTCACTTGTCTCGTTCACTTGTCTTAGGATTTCATTAATTTCTTTGTTGTCGTCTGTGTATAAATCTTCATTTGTAATTAAAGGTTCAAAACTGGCAGAGGGTTTTTATTTTGATTCTGTACACGTGAAAAGTATTTTGTATTTTGTTTTATTTCTTGTATGGCCGTCTGTTACAATTGTATTTCTTCAGTCTGGTATGATCGTTTCAGCTTCTGAGAACGCAGAGAACGCAGACGACTGTACAGGAGAAGGAAAAAAATAACGGAAATGCTGAGGCAGACACGACTATCACAAGAAAGGAAAATAAACCTAAACGGGCAGATCTAAGAAATGGAGCAAACGTTGAAGCGATCATACGAATCTGAGGAAATGGAACTGGAACAGAAAGCTATACAAGAGATAAAGAAATATCCAAAATATTTTTTCACGTACGCAACATCAAAAACCTCCACCAGCATTGGACCTTTAATTACAACTGAAGGTACGTACACAGATGACAACAAAGAAATTAGTGAAATTCTAAGAAGCCAGTATGAGGCTATGTTTAGCACACCAATAAACAACATGAAAGTTGATCCAGACAGCTTCTTTATGAATGACATTCAAGCTGCAGATTGAACGGATATTAACACGAACTCGGAAGACTTTGAAAGAGAAATTGACAATAAGCCCATGCACTCAGCTCCTGGGCCTGACTCGTGGAATTCAATATTCATAAAGAAATGTAAAGTACCAGTAGCGAGAGCACTCAGCGTAATATGGAGAAAGAGCCTGGATACAGGGGAGATACCAGCAGTACTTAAATCTGCAGATATAGCTCTGCTGCACAAGGGGGGGGGGGAGTAAAGCCTTGGCAAAAAAAAAAAAAATTATAGACCGGTTGCACTAACATCACACACAAAAGATTTTGAAAGAGTGATTAGGAATCAAATTTCTAGTTTTATGGAAAATAATGAGCTACACAACCTAGGACAACATGGATTTAGAGCGGGAAGATCCTATCTGTCACAGTTACTCAACCACTGACAAAATCACAGAAGCTTTAGAAGAAAAGCAAAATGCAGATGTTGTATACACAGACTTTACAAAGGCATTCGACAAATGTGACCATGGAGTGATAGCACACAAAATGAGATCAATGGGAAAAACTGGTAAAGTAGGACGGTGGATACTCAACTTCCTGTCGAACAGAACACAAAGAGTAACAGTCAATCAAATAAAATCGAGTTCAAGCGCAGTTAAAAGTTCTGTACTTCAAGGTACAGTCCTTGCACCGCTGCTGTTCCTTATTCTCATATCAGATATAGACAAAAATACAAGGCACAGCTTCGTGTCATCCTTTGCAGATGACAAAAATCAGCATGAAAATTACCTCTGCTGAAGACATTGAAAAACTACATTCAGATATTAATAAAGTTTTCGATTGGGCAGCAGAAAATAACATGATGTTTAACAGTGATAAATTCCAGGTACTCAGGTACGGCAGAAATGAGAACCTAAAACATAATACAGGGTACAAAACACAATCGAATCTGGCCGGCCACAGTTAGAAACGTTCAGCTTCCTCATGAAGTCATCACCCAGCTTGTCCTCCTGAGGTTTGCCACCGTCAAGAAAACGGTCACTTTAAGGTGGTCTCTCCTAACCTACCAGAGGACCCAAAACAGAAAACGGGACAGTACGTCACTTTCGCCAACCGCTTCCATTTTCTAGTACGACAATTTTTGTCCTCAGGTAGAGTATGTCAAAATGCGAAGTTCTATTAGGAGGACGAGTTAGCAACACACACACACACATAATGGGGCTTAGGGGCCTCATAGCCTGGTGGATAGCGCGCAGGACTCTTAATTCTGTGGCGCGGGTTCGATTCCCGCACGAGGCAGAAACAAATGGGCAAAGTTTCTTTCACCCTAAGTGCCCCTGTTACCTAGCAGTAAATAGGTACCTGGGAGTTAGTCAGCTGTCACGGGCTGCTTCCTGGGGTGTGTGTGTGTGGTGTGGGGGAAAAAAAAAAAAAAAAAAAAATAGTAGTTAGTAAACAGTTGATTGACAGTTGAGAGGCGGGCCGAAAGAGCAAAGCTCAACCCCCGTAAAAACACAACTAGTAGACACACCCACCTCCGGGTAATCATCATGCGGGTTTTAACCCCATTCTTATTTCCCCTCTCGTCTCAACCACTCTTTTTACCTTTGTATGTGGGGGGGAGGGGGGAGTGGTGAGGGGGTCGTCGGTTGGGGGGGGGAGTGGTGAGGGGGTCGTCGGTTGGGGGGGGGGGACGGTGGCATGTACTCTCCTACAAGTGCTTACAGAGTCGAACTTTAGCTCCCTATAGCCACACGTGCCGTACTAACACGCATCAACTTGCATACATCATACTAACTCATATAACATACACGTAACTAACTTGAGTACCGTACTGACTCATTACCATAGTTCAATTCCTTTAAATATTAACCCTATTAATTGGGTCCATCTAATTACCCAAAACACTGTCGCTCGGATCGTCTACTTCCTATGGCGTCACCTACCACTTTGCTCCGTTTAGTTATAAATTATATTATTTCAGAGTAAAAGTAAGTTTTCCATGTTTTACATTTTGCACCAACATTATAGTGAGTAAATATATCATATTTCTTTATTACTTACGTAATGCTACTAAGCTTTGGGTAATTAGACGGACCGCTTGAGGGCTTAGCTGCACGCCCAAGCCGGTAGGAACGAACACTCACACTACTTCCTTAAGGATGAGGAAGGTGAGGAGGGAGGAGAAGACATGAGGTGAGGGAGGAGAAGACATGAGGTGAGGGAGGAGAAGACATGAGGTGAGGGAGGAGAAGACATGAGGTGAGGGAGGAGAAGACATGAGGTGAGGGAGGAGAAGACATGAGGTGAGGGAGGAGAAGACATGAGGTGAGGGAGGAGAAGACATGAGGTGAGGGAGGAGAAGACATGAGGTAAGGTCACCTCACTAACCTGGCAGGAAGAACGCCACACACCACCAGCAGACCTCAGCTCACCTGCAAGAGAGAGAGAACAATAATCAGGGAACACTTCACTACAACGCAGCTGGTGCGGTGACACGCCAACGGTGACAACCTCAACAGTAACACCAACGGTGACAACCTCAACAGTAACACCAACGGTGACACCAACACTAGCTTCAACCACAGAACGGCTTAACTACCCTTGTCAACATTGGCGCGCGTGCACACACACAGGCATGACTTACGAGGAGAGGCTGCGTGAAATGCACCTCACGACACTGGAAGACAGAAGAGTAAGCGGAGACATGATCACTATCTACAAAATTCTCAGGGGAATTGACAGGGTAGATAAGGATGAACTTTTTAACACGGGTGGTACGCGAACAAGTTGGAAACTGAGTACCCAAATGAGCCACAGGGACGTTAGAAAGAACTTTTTCAGTGTCAGTAGTTAACGGATGGAATGCATTAGGCAGTGATGTGGTGGAGGCTGACTCCATACACAGTTTCAAATGTAGACATGATAGAGCCCAGTAGGCTCAGGAATCTGTACACTAGTTGATTGACAGTTGAGAGGCGGGACCAAAGAACCAGAGCTCAACCCCCGCAAGCACAAATAGACGAGTACACACCTGCAGCACACACCTGGACGCCCCGTAATGACCCGCACATATGAACAAGTGTTAAGGGTCGTATCTCGTCTATCATTGTGACGTCACAGTCATGTTATAGTGCCTTCTCACCATCACCTGTCAACGGTGACAGCGGCTACGACCTCTCACTATCATCAAACCATCACTTAAAGTGCTTGGAATCGCTTAGCCTAACTAACTAATCATCATCCTATTTGTTCTCAATTACAGTTACGTCTAAGCTTCTATTACACCGTTACTTCACAACCATTACTGTAAGGACCATTACGTAACCTCACAGTCGACCTGTTGTAACAAATTACAAACCAACAGTAACTGGATTCCTTCTGACGATATGTGGTTATATTAACCAGACATTATTGCTTAACCAGGTGATTAGGTATGCGGGGCGCGCCTGGCTGGCCTCCTTCCCGTCACAGTGCGGCGTTGATGTCTCACGTGACGGGCAGGTGACGGGTACCCGTCTACGCTACCCGGAGTCACGTGACTGGCACCTGTACACCTGTTGATTGACGGTTGAGAGGCGGGACCAAAGAGCCAGAGCTCAACCCCCGCAAACACAACTAGGTGAGTACAAAGGGCCATGGGGTTAGACAAGATATCATCATGGACACTAAAAGAAAGAACTGAACCCTGTGTTGGCCATTTACTAAGCTATAGAGGATGTTACTGGAGACGGGGGAACTGCCAGGAAGTCTAACGAAAGCAACTATAGTACCAATACGCAAACAATGAAACGGAAGGAACTAAACTACAGACTAGTTTCTTGCATGCATAGTCTACTGCCAGTGTCTCTTGCATGCATAGTCTTCAATGGAACAGATACCATATACTCAGATCACAAGCTCATTGAAGTACAAACATCAATACCAGTTATAGATCTAAAAACAATGATCACGGTTATTCAATAAATAAAATTTTAATAATAAAAGGCTAGACTAGGAAAAAATAAAGAGGGAACTTCCAAACATTCAATGGAAACTATTCTAAGTAATAAAAATCCCAAGAATGGAAAGAAGACCTGACTGTCGAAGCATGTAAAGCCTGTCTAAAACTTGTCCCTTTGCGTTCAGTCTAGAAAACCAGTTTAGGAAGAGAACGCAGACGAGAACTACAGAAGTAGGACAAAAATAACGGAAATGCTTACGCAAACACGACCATCCCTAAATGGCGTGAATAATGTAAACAGGGAGATTGAAGAAATAGAACAGACTATAAAGCAACATATCAGAGTGAAGAGATGGAATTAGAACAGAAAGCCATACAAGAGAAAGAAAAATCCAAAATATTTTTGCACACATACGAAATCGTGGGGGGTGGGGGAGGGGGGGGGACACCAGTATTGGACCCATGCTTAAAAGTGAAGGTTCATTCACAGAGGATCATTCATTAACAAGTATAATCACAGTCATTCACCATGAAAAGGCTCAATACCCAGGTTACTGTGCTTAGTTCACTACTACTCGTGCTATAGTAAAAACGAAAAAAAAAACAATAACTAGCCTCACATAAAAAGCTTTCAAACAACATTATGGACAGAAAATGAAACGAAAGAGTGAGTATTCATGTCAGAAAACGATAACTTTTAAAAGAACAAAATAAAGGAGTTGTAGGCGATGAGTCACAATAACGTGGCTAAAGTATGTTGACCAGACCACACACTAGAAGGTGAAGGACCGACTTGAGAATGGTCCAGGACGGACCGAAACGTCGTCGTCCCTTCACCTTCTAGTGTGTGGTCTGGTCAATAAAGGAGTTGTCACGACTGCACAAACCTTCAAACAAGAGATGCCAGACCAATGATGATACTTTTTAAGACACTAGTCCTGTCTCACAGTTGAATACTGTTGCACACTAACTGCCCCATTCAATGCAGGAGTTACTAACCTGGGTATCGTATGGAGAACCTTTACTGCCCGAATCCGTTCAATAAAACAGCAAAAGTTACCAAGACTGCACAAAAGCTCTCAAACTGAGCTCGTAGAATCACAGGAGAGAGAGGCATTATAATGTACACTTATGAAAGTAGAAGTGCGACAGATATGGCAAGAGACAAACCTATAATCAATAAGTGTACAAGACTTCTCAAGACACTAAATATTAGGGGCATAAGTAGCTCATCCATTTCAACGTCCAAGATGGAACTAAATGCCTCCAAGTTATACCTGATGAACTCAGCCTTGACATACATCAGAGTGCGTGCAGAGGCGCTAACAGCCTGGTAGACCAGTCAACCAGGAGGTCTAGTCAGAGACCGGGCCACAGAGACCGGGATCACTGTCTCAGACGGAGACAGTGATCCTAAGAATCAAATTAATGTAATCCCAAGTTATATAGAATACACAAACTGACTGCAAGAAACTAAATCAATAGGAATCCTCCAGTAAAGAAAAGACTAAGAAGTGGTTTAGCCTCACGATTACTCACAATTCTCTCTTCTGGTGCTTATAATAATCAAATAAATTCACAGGCATGTATAGGGTTGTCCAACTTGAATAAGGACTCTGTTCTATAGCACGCATCAGGCCAGTATCTTGCCAAGGGTACACAGGTGGCAGTTATGATCCAGAGTCGTCCAGAGTGGATGACGGAGTGGAGTAGTGGAAACTGACTTCGTAGGGCACCGTTCTTGTGCCAGGTAAGTCCACTACGGGCTCACCATAGCCCGTGCTACTTGGAACTTGTTCCGAGTAGCTGAATCTATAACAACAATGGACTTCGGACATGGATGCAAGTGTAGAGATGACAGAACCCAACAGGGTAACCTGTTGGGTTCTGTCATGTCAAATCAAAGCTTCATGTCAAAGGAAGCTGTACACTAGTCATTTGAAGACTGAAAGGCGTTAGAGGTAGCCGAGGTCATCCCGAGGGCATCACAAGGGCACCACTACCACCAACGGTGCACCAGGTTGTGACCCCTGGCGGAGACTGCCGGTTATCCTCAAGTGTGTGTGGGGCTGGCTGCGTCCCTCCTGACAGCGGCCAACTGGCAGTGGTTAGAACCGGTAACATTACTTAGGCCACGGCAGGCACGGCGACCTCGGTAGTTTATGTCGCCGTCACTCTATGACTGACAGACTATGACTGACACTCTAGCCTTTGGCTACAGGGTCCTCCTAGAATGAGGAATACTAGTTAACACACATTAATTTGAAGCTGGACCCCTGCAACCAAACCAAAGGCTCTTACATCCACGCAATCAACACGATTGCTCCTAGTCTACTACCAGTCCACAACTAATCTAGATCTGCTCCTAGAGCTAATCCAGAACTGGACTACAGTTAACCTAGACGTGGTGTAAAGCTAGTCTAATCTAAGCTGGTGTAATCTGCACCTGGTCTTCACACGAGAGTGAGACGGACTGAGAGCTGCCGTCAGGGGCCAGTGACCACTGTGCTGCACGCTGAATATATAGTGGCAGAGATAGCCTAACACAGCACTCCACTGTTGACGAGACGGTCAGACCATATTGCAGAAGTGAGCACAAGAACATCTCAAAATTCGGAGAGAGATCATAAGCGCAGGAGGAGGGTTATGAGCACAGACCGAGGCTAGGTTACCACAACCTCCCTCATGGTCTGGTAGGAGACCTGGTCGACGACGTGGCCGCGGGGACGCTAAGCCCCGGAAGCACCTCAAGGTAAGGTAACCTCATATAAACAAACAGCATAACCTCAATAAGGCGTGATGAACCACCAAAAATTAGACTTCTATATTACTGGCTTCGGACAAACCGAAATTTTTCTTATATTTATATTGCTAATAAGCAATATAACCTAACCATCCTAGGCCCAATACAAGTATCCGAGGCCTAATATAGTACACATGTGTCCTAGTCAAGGCCTAGGCTTTTCAGTTAAAACTTTCCAATCTTAAAACAAAAATAGAAGGAAAAGATCGCTAACTGGAGCTCCATTACTACACATTTGTACCTTCCACCACATACTTACAATGTAACACCATAAAGAGTTGTATTTAATATTTCACAAACAGCGAGAGTCCCACAGGATATTGGCGGCGCCAGACTGTCGGCCCTGAGCATTTCTAAGTCACACCTTTTGCGTGTTAATTGTTCACAGGATGAAAGAGATAGAGAGTGTGTCTCGCTACACGAGAGGTGTTCCAGCAGCCTGGACTAGTCCTGTCCCAGGCCGGATGGGGACTGTCAACCGTACCCCCCTCCCCCCTTCCTCCTCTTCCTTGAGGTTATCTTGAGAACACCCGAGACACATTAGGAATATGTGTAGAATAATAAACCCCACATTGTTTGAGTTAGGAAAACACTATTTGTCAAATATTGATACTGTTCTTAAAAGATTTCCCCATTTTGCACCCGCAAGATAACATAAGCTTTTAAGGGTTGATAAATCTTAATCTTCTTGTTTGAGGAGCTGTTCACTTGAGACAGTTAAGCAAGTCCCAGCTGTGTCTGGGTACAAGTGACAGGATGAACAACCCAGCGGGTTTTCTTCCTATTGGGGAGTGTTGTACATTCTGCTATGGCGGTATGTCCACTCACAAGATGAGTGGCGCTGCCCAATAAACTCGCCCCTCGGGGCAAAACTTAAAAAAAATTTAAATGATTTCGGGGCTTAGTGTCCCCGCGGCCCGGTCCTCGACCTCCACCCCCAGGAAGCAGCCCGTAACAGCTGACTAACACCCAGGTACCTATTTTACTGCTAGGTAACAGAGCCAGGTCCTCTCTACCATCTTATTCTCAGAATCTTTGATGAGTGAACTTTTAAAGAGTGACGTATAGTGTGTTTTCAAATTAAAGTGTTGTGTAACTCTCAGGGTGGGGGAAGGGGGGGGCAGTCAGCCGTAGTTGCTCTCAAATTCTTGTGTTGTGACTCAAAGTTTGAATTAATGTTGATATTTGAACATCAAAATGGATCAATTGTATCATTAAGAGTGAATATTTAATAATAAATATCTACCTGATTAACTCGCTTTTTAAATTGTCTTTCATTCTCATCCCTAGATCTTGGAGAGTGAAAGCTAAGAGTGGAGAGCACTCTCAAGTGTACTGACTCAAGATTATGACGCAAACATTCTTAACAATATGACTTACAATAGTTCAGTTGTTACGTGATAACATCAGTTAATGTTGTAGAACAGAGAAGTTCTATTCCTTGTCTTATAACTAACGTTTGTATCGTTAGGGATGGGGGCAGCACTTGCCTACTATCTACCTCTTTCCTTCCCCTCCCATTCTTAACTTTTCCTCGCCAGGAAAAGGTCAGGAAGACCTGACCTTTCCATCCTCACTCCCCCCTTCCACCTCTCTTCCTCCCACACTGAGTTTCCTTCCTGTCTTTCTTGAATTTCTGATACGTTACGATGGTGATGTTACAACAAAAACTACTGTAATTTCAGGAGGATGGGCTGTAGGCCGTGTCTGGAGGTAAGGCTGCCAACAGAGCGAGGAGGATGTCTTGACCTCACTTGAGCAACAGAGGTCGTGAGAGAGGGTCACGCTTTGCTCAGCTCCTCCTGGCAAAGGAGGAAGCCCTACTTGTGTGCTCCTACAAGAGGAGGTAATCCAGCTGGCGTTTGTGTGTGAAGCCTAAGGACGACTTAAAGTGCTCAAGTCAAGACTAGAAGAAGCCTTGATGGCAGTCCTAGAGAGATTTTGTGGGCGCCATTGTGAGGACCAGAGGGCCAGATTTACGAAAGCACTTACGAACCTGTACATCTTTTCTTAATCTTTGGCGGCTTTGTTTCCAATTATTAAACAGTTAATGAGCTCCGAAGCACCAGGAGGCTGTTTATAACAATAACAACAGTTGATTGGGACGTTTCCATGCATGTAAACTGTTTAATAAATGTAACCAAAGCCGTCAAAGATTAAGGAAAGATGTACACGTTCGTAAATGCTTGCTTAAGTGCTTTCGTGAATCCACAGGACCTGAGCGCCCTCGAGACAGACTCTGCGGTAAGCTCATAACACTTGTTACAGTGGTTAATTGCACTTGATTGTATGCGCAGCGATCATGGCAGATTATATATATAGGATAGATATTTCATTAAATCAGTAAGCTGAAATAAGAGAGTAGAGATAGGAGAACATCTTGGAGGGAGGAGTGATACGTCCTCCCTCGACGAAGGTCAGTGTATGATTGAGTGGGGGAAGTCCCTGGCTGGTGTCTGGACACTGGAAGATGGACTCGCCCAGGGTGGGGGAAGACCGTCGCGGCGAGGCGTTAGAGTTTGAAGAGATGTCGGATGGAGGAGTTTTATTTTATGTGTATGTGAATACATTTAATTATGTTTTAGTAGAGAAACATTTTTATTGCCATGACAATGGAATTGCAGGTTTGTTTGGGGAGGAGTTGTTGGAAGAACTTTGAGGCCAGGGAAGAAGTTAATGGAGGAAACTTTGAGGCTGGAGAAGTGTATGCTGAAATCTATGGGAGAGCAGAACTCCATAGTGAGGAGCTGACCTCAAGCAGTGTAAAGGAGCAGTGAAGAGGAGTTTCACGTGTCTGCGTGGAATCAGTGGTGAAGCATCACTGATGTTTGACGAGGACTTCGTTGTGTAGCAGTTTGGGAGGACTGCAGAAGAGCCTCTTTGAAAATTGTGGAGGACCTGGAGATATCCATGGTAGTGAGCCTCCAGGAGCAGAGCCGAGGTTTATGGTGGACACACAAGAATGTATAAGGGAAGTGCTTGAATGCTTATTGGCAGGTAAGACGCAGTGTCAGGCGAAAGATTGATTTCTTATGTTGGGGAATATTTATGCAGAAGTTTCTGGTGTTTCAGCCAAAGGCTGAGTTTTATGTACTTTTAGGGCTGAGTGTACAATATTGTTGTGACAAGATTTGAACCCCATTTAGTGAGGGAATAGTAAGTGGTAAGTCAAGAGTTGGGCAGCCGCTTGATGTGGACGGTTGGTGAAGCCAAGATATGATATTGGAATCGTACCGAGTTGTAGCAGCTTAGAGTGTTGTACGATAATATTTTTACCTTTTTTTTAATGTCATACTGCACATGTTTTCATTGTTCATTAAATGTATATTGTTAACCAGCTTTTGCTCTTGTGCTGGTGAGGCTTCCCAGAAAGCAAGAGAGAAAGGATCACAGCTGCGGACAGGGTGGCAGAGTACTAATTCGTAAAAGGGGGATTTAGATCATACCAAACAAGGAGAGTGTGGGGAGTCACGGCGACTCAAGTAGGGTGTGTACACAGGATAACGAAGCCAGTGTTGGAGCCACACCCTTAAACGTGTGATGCTGAACCCCTCTCCAAGATCAAGAGGCGTACAGGGTGACCTCCTGAGTAAATTTCAAGCATTCAAGTGTCCATTGTAGGTCGACTGAAGGAAGCGGGAGTGTGGCTGCCGAGGTTGGTTGTCTGAACAAATCCACAAAGGCCGTGACGAGGATTCGAACCTGCGTCCGAGAGCATCCCAGACGCTGCCTTAATCGACTGAGCTACGACATGGTTAAAAGGAGTTGAAACCGAAGTTCTACCGAACTTACTGGATCCTGTAGCCTTTCCGAGGCACAAACCAGAAATTGAAATTGAAATAAGTTTATTGAGGTAAAATACACACAAAGGGATGAGGTAGCTCAAGCTATTCTCACCCCATTCAGTACAACGTGTTAATATATACATAGACACACATTACAAATAAACACATTACCAAACATTCTGAGAGGTAAAAATATACATTTCCTCCCGCACAAACCAGGGTTTTACACAACTCCTCCCATGCACTCGAGCTATGTCAATAGGCCGTTCTCCCTCTTCGCCTCTTTTTGACCATGTCGTAGCTCAGTCGATTAAGGCAGCGTCTGGGGATGCTCTCGGACGCAGGTTCGAATCTCGTCACGGCCCTTGGAGTTGTTCATTTGATGCATCACGCAATTGTGATTTCTGTGTGTCAGTTGTCTGTTCCGGCAGAGAGTGGTGGTTGGGTGACGTTGTCCGCCTGTAAGCAAGTAACAGTCTGGTGTAACAACCAGAGCTCTCTTTGGAGGTTTAAGTTCCATAAGCCCCAACTGCCTCAGGCCAGAACACAGAGTACCGTTGTCCGCTAACAATAGCCTAGCGCCAACCTCGGCACCTCTCAGCAAGCTTTTACTGACCATTCTCAAATTGTTCATGAATGGTCCCTTTCTCAGAGGAGCTATTCCCAGCGCTGGAGAACGACTGTGGTTCTGTGCGCGCTTGTCCACGCCTCCTGCTCATCCTCCTATGAGAAATGACTAGCTAAGAGCTCTCATTCTCCTGTAGTGTGTTGTCTTAACATAACCTCCCCTGCCCCGCCGCTATCACTTACACCCGCAACAAACCAGAGCAATCCGTGGTTAACACAGCGTTCGTGTGTGTTAACAGAGCGCCGTGTTATCCTTGACCACAGATAAGACTGCGGGAGCGCGTATTGTGTGTTGATGGCGCACGATGCAGTCATTATGCTCTGCCCTGACGTCTGACTGGGCGGGCCCGCCTGCACCACACTACCTCCTCCACACCCCAGGCAACCTTACCACACTCACACCCTCCCGACCACACACACACTGGTGGTAGTGTAGGTGGTGGTGGTGGTAATGTGGATGGGGAATGGTAGGTGGTGGTGGATCTGGGGTGTAAGTAGCATGGTGGGACAATACTGCGTCAGAGAGTCACCAACAGACGCAGTAGGCGGTGCGTGCGTCGTGTACACTCACATATCAGTGGGTGTGGGGAAGTGAGGCCTCTCTGGCCCGCCCGCTGGCTTGCTCCAGCTTCTTCCCTTAGAATTTAACTATTCTGATGTTGGAATTCTTTGTCGAATCTGGTCCTAAAATGTTCAATGGAGGTGGCTTCCACACTTCGTCTTTGAGTGCAGCACACTTGTTGACCACCCGTACAGGGTACGAGCACTTCCTTACATTACTTAGACTTTTTTTGCGGTTCCAGCTTCCACTTATGTCCTCTCGTCCTACTCAGTTTAAGAAGCTGCCCCTCAAGCTTCCCTCAAGTCAAGCCTGGCCTCGGGCCGGGCTTGAGGAGTAGAAGAACTCCCAGAACCCCATCAACCAGGTATCAACCAGGTGTCGACTTTGTGAATTCAACTTTTATGTTACGATCATGTCCTCTGTTTCTTCTCCCGACCAGAGTTCTGACGTCTAGTTCTCTGAGCTTACTCTCATAGTTTAGTCTCCTTAACACTGACACTTCTTGCTTGAAACATTTGTACTTTCTCAGGTTTGGTCGTATGCTTCACAGGGTGTGGATACCAGGCCGGTGCTGCGTCGTCCAGTAGTCTGACAAAGGCCGAGTAGATTATCTTGAAAGAGAGCTGATTTAGATGTCTAATCGACATTATAATCTTTGCCAGCATCTCATATGCTGCTGAAGTTATATTGTGTGTGTTCCTCAGGTGTTAGTTGAAATTATATCCACTCCCAAATCAATCAATCAATCAATCAATCAATCAATCAATCAATCAATCTCTCAACTTTCCACTCAAACACCATAAATAGTTCTCTTGCTAACGTATACAGTTGGACAATTTAACTGTACCAGGACTGTTAAAACTGTAATGGTGCAAGTGGTGTAGAAATGGCGACTGTGATGGTCTTAAGACACAAGAATAACAACCAATATATTACTTATCAAGAAGCGTAATGGTTTAGCGCTTTCCCCTGATAGTTCCCTTCCGCTCTATTCATCAAAGACGAGGGCGACCCGCTGTTGGTGAGTGGCCTAGAGCAGAGGCGAATTACCACAACGACAGACACAGTACCGCTCCTGTGCCAGGTAAGTTCACTACGGGCTCACCATAGCCCGTGCTACTTGGAACTTGTTCCGAGTAACTGAATCTATAACAACAACAACAACAACCACAACGACGGCATCACATTGTCTGGTCCGGGTACTGTGCTGACCACACACACACACACACACACACACACACACACACACACACACACAAAAGACAGTCTATTTAACACAAGGGGCACACACACAAGAGGACACAGGTGGAAACTGAGTGCCCAAATGAGCCACAGAGATATTAGAAAGAAGTTTTTTAGTGTCAGAGTGGTTGACAAATGGAATGCACTAGGAAGTGATGTGGTGGAGGCTGACTCTATACACAGTTTCAAGTGTAGATATGATAGAGCCCAGTAGGCTCAGGAACCTGTACACCTGTTGATTGACGGTTGAGAGGCGGGACCAAAGAGCCAGAGCTCAACCCCCGCAAGCACAATTAAGCGCACACACACACAACCTATTATTATAACAGCTGTCAAAGCTTTAAATACTGCAGCTTTCAAATCTTTGGCCATTAATTAACACATCTAAATATGTAGTAATCTCTTAATTTATATGTTTTTAATAATTGTATTACATGGTTCAAAGTTATTGTTTGTTTCCTTTCCTGCCTCAGTGGCCAATCGATCTTCAGTCATGAGTTGCTAGTTTGGGCGAGAAAAAAATATAGGCTAATGCCAGGCAGAGCAAGGAGAGTATAACTGTTCAAAATTCGCTACCTGGAACAAAAAGTTCCAAAGTAGCACGGGGTATGGCGAGCCCGTAGTGGACTTAGGGCGAGTATAACTGGAAATATTAATGATGATGCGAGTCCAAGACAACTCAACACTGATGAATAGTCGAGACAACTCACCAGTGATGAATAAATAGTCAACACAAATGACCACTGTACTTGTATTGTACCTGGATGGGGTTCTGGAAGTTCTTCTACTCCCCAAGTGACTTGTGAGAGCTTGGTCCACCAGGCTGTTGCTGGGAGCGGCCCGCAGGTCCACATACCCACCACAGCCTGGTTGGTCCGGCACTTCTTGAAGAAAATTATTCAGCTTTTTCTTGGAGACTTCCAATTTTGCTCCGGCAACACTGTTGAAGACTTGCCATCAAGATACTCACCATTAATGATAGCATAGTTAACACAATTCACCATTAATGGAGACGTAGGAAAGACAACTCACCATTGATGCTATTGATGAAGTCAGTGAAGACATTGGTGCTATTAATGAAGTCATAGTGAGGACATTGATGCTATTGATGAAGTCAGTGAAGACATTGGTGCTATTAATGAAGTCATAGTGAGGACATTGATGCTATTGATGAAGTCAGTGAAAACATTGATGAAGTCAGAGTGAAGACAACTCACCATTGATGTTATTGATGAAGACATAGTCAGAGTCGGCACCTTCCAGGTTGACAAGCTCGGTGCGCATGGTGGCCACACACAGCATGGTCTGAGGGCCACAGTGCCAGGCCGGTGCCCTCAGGGCACGCCCATCTTCCTGGTGCCAGTAACGCAACTCGGCACCCGGCACTGTTGCTGCTCTACCATGCCCGCACCTGTGCCCGTGGCGCCGCCCCGCTGCACACACACACACACACACACACACGTGCAACAGATGCCAGTCGAGCTCTTTACGCGGGGATGGAGATGATGATGCGGGTAGTGGAGCAGAAAATGCGGGTAGTGGAGCAGACGATGCGGGTAGTGGAGCAGACGATGCGGGTAGTGGAGCAGATGAGAGCAGTGGGTAGTGGAGCAGATGAGAGCAGTGGGTAGTGGAGCAGATGAGAGCAGTGGGTAGTGGAGCAGATGAGAGCAGTGGGTAGTGGAGCAGACGAGAGCAGTGCTGGAACTGGGCCGACAACTTCACGCCATCCACCAACCGACTGAACGATGGTGTTCCAACACTACACTTGTTTACAACTTCATCTTAAAACACAGACGGCACCCAGAACACAAGTGCCGCAACACCAGTGCCAGCTCCAGCACCCAGAGTGTGCCAACGTACACCTTTCACCCCCACCTGGCACCTTCTCATCCGCACCAACTGCTCACATAACTTTACTAAATCACTAACGCGGCACAGATGCTTTTCTTGCACCGGGAGTATTTTTTTGACGATGGTGATTTGACTTTTTCCGCCCCCGGGGTGATTACTGTGCCCCGAGCACACTAGGGTGATTAGGCCTGTAGTCACATTAACGAGGATGTCGTCACAATGACTTGTGTTCTTTGCACGCGAGTGAACACACACACACACTCAACACTAATTTCAACCTCACTATAACGACTTGGTTATCACAATGAGATCAGAAATATCTAGTTATATTAGGTTTATTCTGAAAAAAATATAAACATTATGTAAAAGATAAAATTTTATCACTATGTTATTGGAAATCCCGTTAAAAAAAGGTTATTTGTCACCAATATGGTGTTCCATGAGACAGCTGTACATGCTCCCTCTCCCTAGAGACAGACAGAGACACAGACAGACAGAGACAGAGACTGACAGAGACAGAGAGAGAGGGGGGAAGGGACGGGACAGGAATGAGCAACATACTAGAGCAGCTCAAGCACATGTATATCGTCGTTCTGTAACCAAGATGTCTACACGACATCTCCTTATCATGCCAAGATAAGGAGCGCCGCGTGTGGTGGTGGTGGTGCTTAACTCGTGACCAGGTAGCAGGAAAATATTGGAGGGACAGGTTCCAAATCACTCCAAAAGTCATGGAAATAACACCACACGAGACCAGGAGGCATGGCAGGATGTGCAGAATACCCCCCCGTTGAAAATCAAAGGTACAATGCGCTTAGAGATAACTTTAAATAACACGAAGGGCCCAAGATTGTCCAACATGCATTATTCAACCCGTCCTGCTGTTTAGATAGTAGTTTTTGTAACTATGTGCTCCATAGTACAAAGATTGACGTACTTAGCAATTAGATAGTACAATTTGGTACTATTCATTTTAATAGAATCCGAAAACAAATGAAACTAAAATATAAATTATATATTCATATTGCCTTTGCAATATAGAAAATCTCTTCCGGTTATTCAAAGTTCAATAGTACCGATTGCTACTTTCTAATTGCGTTGTACGTCGGTATATGTACTATGGTGGTACTATAAGTACTACCACAACAGGAGAATGGGCTGACGGGAGAGAGAACTCCCGTCACGCAGGGTGCAGTCGCACCTTCACAGATCTCCAGTATCATCTATTGACACTGGTAATGGCTTAAAAGGGCCACCACTTACGGGTTATTCATGCCCGTGCCACCTTTTGGGTGGCTTAATCTTCATCAATCAAATCAATCGAGGATGGGGCTGCGGTATTACTTCCCGTAACACTGGTCGCTGCAGAGTTCCCTGGTAACGGCCACCAATGATAACGGGAAGAAATTTACAAACGAGTTTTTCGCAAATATAATTCCTGGTTCTACACCACCTTCTCCGCCTCTACACCGAGTCCGACTTTACTGAACTTTGCCAAAGTTGTTGACCAGACCACACACTAGAAGGTGAAGGGACGACGACGACGTTTCGGTCCGTCCTGGACCATTTTCATGTCGATTGTGAATCGACAATCGACTTGAGAATGGTCCAGGACGGACCGAAACGTCGTCGTCCCTTCACCTTCTAGTGTGTGGTCTGGTCAACATACTTTAGCCACGTTAATGTGACTCATCGCTTGCATTTGCCAAAGTTGTTTTCACTGCTGCTTTCCATACATCTCCTATACAGAACTCTCTCACTACAATAACGACGAGGGGTAGCGGTAGGTCACGGTAAACGATAAGCATTTACGGTGATAACGCGAACGAAGATGGTGGATATAACAAATGAGGAACGTCTTGTCACTCCACGCGAACTCGTCGCTACATCGAAGGCCTCGTTTGCAGGGCTACGTTCGATCCCCGATGGTGCAAGTGGTTAGGCACAGTTCCTTCCCTTCGTCCTCGCCTAGTCCCTTATCCTTGCTATCCATTCCAATCACCACACACTCATACTCGCTTAGCGCTTTCAACTCCGGATTACTTGTCTTCCTGGTTCAACCTTGATACCGAGTAGATGTTTGTACAGCTGCTCTGCCTGGTGACATCTGCCACCTGGCGCGATTTTACCCATTAAGCGTCGACACTGCCGTCAGGCACTCCTGCTGAACGGCCCAGAGTGATACCCAACCCGTTCTCGCACTTTCGTATAGTCAATATTGACTTATTAAATAAGTGCATGTGAGACATACTAATTTATTGTGAATATTTTAGTTTACCTTGAAAAGCTTCATAGAAAACACCGACCTTACCTAACCTTCTTAGTATGTTAAGATAAGCATCTTATAGCTTCTTAATTACAATTATTACTTAACCTATACCTATAATAGGTTAAGTAATAATAGTAATTAAGAAGCAATAAGATGCTTATCTTAACATACTAAAAAGGTTAGGTAAGGTCGGTGTTTTCTATGAAGCTTTTCAAGGTAAACTAAAATATTCACAATAAATTAGTATGTCACATATGCACTTATTTAATAAGTCAATATTGACTTAAAGAAAGTGCGAGAACGGGTTGGTGATACGACACCTGGCGCACTTATCGTTTGGCGCTACAGGAGATATGATGCTTTTCAGTTTTCCGGTTGGATGATCGGAGGGAGAAAGACTTGTGTTCGGCGGAGAGTTGCCTTGGTCCGTGGTGGCGGGAGTTGGTGTGCCCTTGGGGCGTGGTGGTGGCGTCTGGCTCCTGCTCCGTCCGAGGTTACTTGAAGACGTGATAGCGTTTTGGCACCATTTTTAGCTCGAGTTTAAGAGGAGCCATCGCGATGTTACTGTTAGGCTGTGACTTGTTTTATTACGCAGAGTTCACAGGACGCTGGACGTCTTATCGTCTGGGGGTCACTGGGTGTTGATAAGTCTTCCTGCAGGCTGTGTGCGTAGTGGACCCCCGGTGCTCGCCTCCCCGGGGGACCCCAGGGGTCACCAGTGGACCCCGGTGCTCGCCCCCCCGGGGGACCCCAGGGGTCACCAGTGGACCCCGGTGCTCGCCTCCCCCGGGGGACCCCAGGGGTCACCAGTGGACCCCGGTGCTCGCCCCCCCGGGGGACCCCAGGGGTCACCAGTGGACCCCGGTGCTCGCCTCCCCCGGGGGACCCCAGGGGTCACCAGTGGACCCCGGTGCTCGCCCCCCCGGGGGACCCCAGGGGTCACCAGTGGACCCCGGTGCTCGCCTCCCCCGGGGGACCCCAGGGGTCACCAGTGGACCCCGGTGCTCGCCTCCCCCGGGGGACCCCGGGAACATCAAACACCCACCTGCATATAATTCTATAACCACGCGAAAATAATGAGACCAGAGAAAGATAAACAGACTGTATATTTTTAGTGTCACAAAGCCTTTGTCCGCTCCATCGGTGGCCAGGACAACCCGGATAAAGATAATTTCCTAACCATGATCAGAACACAATCAGTACAAACCAAAAGTTACATAAACATTCACCTTTCTCACTCGGGCTGTGCTGGCAGCTGTGACCTTGATAGAGTGTAAACAAAAGAGGTCAGAGGGGGTAAGGGGGAAGGGGCACTGACCTTCACGTGTCACACAGCGCCTGTGACCAGTAAAAACATCCTTACGAAGGTCATTAATGTGCGCGCACAGTTCAGCCAGTGATGATTCAAAGTTTACGAGATGATTCAAAGTTCAGCCAGTGATGATTCAAAGTTTACGAGATGTGTTGGTCGACAGAGAGTCCTGGGAGTGACCAACGTGAGAGGGAGCGGCCAGTTTTTTTTTATGTTTTTTCTACCACAGACGTGGCCAGGCATTTACAATGCTAAGCAGCATATATACATTTTCTTCTGTCCTCCATGACAAGGTTAGGGATCTGTTAAATATATAATTGTGTGGTTTACTGAACAATCGACTGCAGAAGGTGATTGTAGTGTTTTTAAAATGCTAATCTAACCTACAGACATAAATACAAAGATTTACGTTTGTCTTACATAAACAGTGTTGGAGGTGTCTTTTTACACAGCGTCGTTAATGTGCGTTTACAAAGGTGAAATACAATACTCACCAGTATACACACACACACACACACACACACACACACAAGCAAGACAAGTGAACTAAGGGAAAGAGCACAGGAAGTTAACCCAGATGTAATCGGACTCACTGAAACAAAACTCTCTGGAATCATAACGAATGCCGTGTTTCCCCAGGAGTATACAGTAATAAGGAAAGAGGGGGAAGGTAGGGGAGGAGGCGGAGTGGCCCTACTCATGAGAAGGGAATGGAGTTTTAAGGAGATGGCCATCCCGGGCTGTGAGGAGTTCAGAGACTACATAGCAGGCACCATAACAATGGGAGGACCAAGAATAGTAGTAACAGTAATATACAACCCTCCACCAAATGACAGGAGACCCAGTCAAGAGTATGAAAACAACAACAAGGCAGTTAACACTATAATTGAGAGGGCAGCCTCTGCTGCCTGTAGAAATAGATCCCACCTGCTCATCATGGGCGACTTCAATCACGGAAAGATTGACTGGGAGAACAAGGAACCGCATGGAGGCGAGGATACGTGGAGAGCCAAACTATTGGAGGTGGTGACAAGCAACTTTTTAACCCAGCATGTCGGAGAACCCACAAGGATGCGAGGCAATGACGAACCAGCGAGACTCGACCTAGTCTTCACTCTGAACGACTCCGACATAAGAGAAATCGGTTTTGAGGACCCAGTAGGAATGAGCGACCACAGTGTACTGGTGTTTGAGTACTTGATTGAAGAAGGGTTATTGAACTCGAGGAGGGATACCGAAACCAAAAGGTTAGCATACCGAAAGGGAAACTATGAGGGGATAAGAAAATTCCTAACAGATATAGCATGGGAAACAGAGCTCAGGGGAAAGACGGCCCAAGATATGATGGATTACATCACGCAGCAGTGCAAGGACGCAGCAAACAAGTTTGTCCCAGTCCAAAAGGAAAACAGAGAAATGAAGATGAGAAACCCATGGTTTAATCAAAGATGTAGGCTAGCTAAGCAGCAAAGTAAAAGGGCATGGAGAAACTATAGGAATAACAGGACACTGGAGAGCAGAGAAAGATACCAGAATGCCAGGAATGAATATGTCAGGATGAGAAGAGAGGCAGAAAGACAATACGAAAATGACATCGCAAGCAAGGCAAAGACTCAGCCTAAATTGTTGCATAGCCACATTAGGAGAAAAACAACAGTAAAGGAACAGGTTATGAGATTAAGGATAGGGGCGGAAGGATTCACTACAAATGACAAGGAAGTGTGTGAGGAATTGAATAAGAAATTCCAGGAGGTCTTCACCTTAGAGCAAGGAGAAATTCCAGAGGTAAGTGAGGGAATAGCTAACCAGGAACCACTGGAAGAGTTTGAGATTACCAGTGGGGAAGTAAGGAAGTGTTTACTAGAGTTGGACGTGACGAAGGCTATAGGCCCAGATGGAATCTCCCCTTGGGTTCTAAAGGAAGGAGCAAGAGAACTGAGCCTACCACTCTCCATAGTGTATAACAAATCACTGGCAACAGGGGAACTGCCAGATATTTGGAAAGCAGCTAACGTAGTCCCGATATACAAGAAAGGGGATAGACAGGAGGCACTGAACTACAGGCCAGTGTCCCTAACCTGCATACCATGCAAGCTGATGGAGAAGATTGTGCGAAAAAAACTAGTGGAGCATCTGGAGCGAAGGAACTTTGTAACACAGCATCAACATGGGTTCAGGGATGGCAGGTCCTGCCTCACAGGGTTACTTGAATTCTACGACCAGGCAACAAAAATAAGGCAAGAAAGAGAAGGGTGGGCAGACTGCATATTTTTGGATTGTCAGAAAGCCTTTGATACAGTGCCACACAAGAGGCTAGTGCGAAAGTTGGAGATGCAGGCTGGAGTGAGAGGGAAGGTACTCCGGTGGATAGAGGAGTACCTAAGCAACAGGAGACAACGAGTCTGTGTGAGGGGTGAGGTCTCAGATTGGCGAGACGTCACAAGTGGAGTCCCGCAGGGGTCAGTCCTTGGACCTATACTGTTTCTGGTATATGTAAATGATCTCCCAGAGGGTATAGATTCGTTCCTCTCAATGTTTGCCGACGATGCAAAAATTATGAGGAGGATTGAAACAGAGGATGATAGTAGGAGGCTACAAGATGACCTGGATATACTGAGTGAATGGTCCAACAAATGGCTGTTGAAGTTCAACCCGAGTAAATGCAAAGTAATGAAACTAGGCAGTGGAAACAGGAGGCCAGGCACAGGATACAGAATAGGAGATGAAGTACTTAATGAAACAGACAGAGAGAAAGATCTAGGAGTTGATATCACACCAAACCTGTCTCCTGAAGCCCACATAAAGAGAATAACGTCTGCGGCATATGCGAGGCTGGCTAACATCAGAACGGCGTTCAGGAACCTGTGTAAGGAATCATTCAGAATCTTGTACACCACATATGTAAGACCAATCCTGGAGTATGCGGCCCCAGCATGGAGCCCGTACCTTGTCAAGCACAAGACGAAGCTGGAAAAAGTCCAAAGGTATGCTACTAGACTAGTCCCAGAACTAAGAGGCATGAGTTATGAGGAAAGGCTGCGGGAAATGCACCTTACGACACTGGAAGACAGAAGAGTAAGGGGGGGACATGATCACAACCTACAAAATCCTCAGGGGAATCGACCGGGTAAACAAGGATGAACTATTCAACACTGGTGGGACGCGAACAAGGGGACACAGGTGGAAGCTGAGTACCCAAATGAGCCACAGAGACGTTAGAAAGAACTTTTTCAGTGTCAGAGTAGTTAGTAAATGGAATGCATTAGGAAGTGATGTGGTGGAGGCTGACTCCATACACAGTTTCAAATGTAGATATGATAGAGCCCAATAGGCTCAGGAATCTGTACACCAGTTGATTGACGGTTGAGAGGCGGGACCAAAGAGCCAGAGCTCAACCCCCGCAAGCACAATTAGGCGAGTACAATTAGGTGAGTACACACACACACAGGGGGGCCTCGTAGCCTGGTGGATAGCGCGCAGGACTCGTAATTCTGTGGTGCGGGTTCGATTCTCGCACGAGGCAGAAACAAATGGGCAAAGTTTCTTTCACCCTGAATGCCCCTGTTACCTAGCAGTAAACAGGTACTTGGGAGTTAGTCAGCTTTTACGGGCTGCTTCCTAGGGTGGGTGTGTGTGTGTGTGTGTGTGTGTGGTGTGGAAAAAAAAGTAGTAAGTAAACAGTTGATCGACAGTTGAGAGGCGGGCCGAAAGAGCAAAGCTCAACCCCCGCAAACATAACTAGGTGAACACACACACACACACACACACACACACGCACACACACACACACGCACACACACACACACGCACACGCGCACACGCACACGCGCGCGCGCGATAGAGGGAGCCAGGAGTGGAAGTGACGAACGCGAGAGGAAGCGAGTGCCAGCGTCGCTGATGCCACGCCACGTATTGAGACAAGTCTCCCACCTACAGCAGCCATCTGCGTCGCTGCAGGCCAACTACTTCACCAAAACCTGACAGTTTCCAGATTTTCCTCTCAAGAGACCTGCCTCCCCTCCCCTTGTGCTTCCGTCATTATCTAAATTTAAATCGAAAACAAACTAGATCCAAGCGAAGAGAGCAAACCTAATCGAAAGAAGTAACATGGGAAGTAGAACTCCTAGAGGCAGCTCCAGGAATACTCCAGGTATACAATCAAGTTACAAAAAATATGGCTGACACAAGGTAACTTGTGCTCATCTGAATCTTAACACAGGCATGCTACCAGCGAGCATCAGAAATATTACAGGAACAACCGTGGACATCTTCAAGAGGAAACTAGATTGTTTCCTTCAAGGAGTGCCGGACCAACCGGGCTGTGGTGGGTATGTGGGCCGCTCCAAGCAACAGCCTGGTGGACCAAACTCTCAAGTCTAGTCTGGACTCGGGCCGGGCTCGGGGAGTAGAACAACTCCCAGAACCCCATCAACCAGGTATCAACCAAGTATCAACCAGGTATCAACCAGGCAACATCACTGCTACTCCAAACTACAAAATCCTCGCCACAAGTGACCTAGATAAAGTTTCACTCTTGATTTAATGGCAAATGAGTTTAACATAAATTATATTTATTTTGTGTTATTTTTGACGTGGTGCCAGCCATCAGCACCATGGGTGGCACCGCGTTAACTATCTAAATTACCGGAAAAATATGTGGTCAAGGTGCGACCACCGTGTGGTGCCGCAGGTGCCCCCGGGGGGACCGCGGTGTGGTGCCGCAGGTGCCCCCGGGGGGACCGCGGTGTGGTGCCGCAGGTGCCCCCGGGGGGACCGCGGTGTGGTGCCGCAGGTGCCCCCGGGGGGACCGCGGTGTGGTGCCGCAGGTGCCCCCGGGGGGACCGCGGTGTGGTGCCGCAGGTGCCCCCGGGGGGACCGCGGTGTGGTGCCGCAGGTGCCCCCGGGGGGACCGCGGTGTGGTGCCGCAGGTGCCCCCGGGGACCGCGGTGGGGTGCCGCAGGTCCCTCCCCGGGTAGGTTGGTTAATACCATTTTATTTATTCCAATATTGCCCGGCGCCTTGTTCTTGAAACCTCTAATTGTTTTATGAACCTCTGCAATAGTCGTGTGTTTCATAAGGTCGCGTTCACTGCCAATGTTGTTAAGGTCTAAAGTTTGGGTCGGGAGTTGTGTTCCAGCTCTCTTATCGACTACAGTTATAATTTCCCGTTCATTGAGGGGACAAAATTTTACATTTTCTTCTGGGGAAAAAAATATTCAGGCTAAACCCTGAACTTCCTGTTCGTGTTCTCTCTCCTCGTAGAGTTTATTTCCTGCGGTGTCTATGATGTAGAGTGTTTCCTCGGCCGAGTTTTCCCATCAGGGTCTCTACTTTTTTCCCAAAAACTTTCCTGACTTTTGTAGTTAGCTTGAATTTGGCTTATCGGGTCACCCTATTTTTTTGATGGTCTCTGTTTTGCATAGATCTTGCTGCTCATCTTGTAGTTCCCTTTGTTGTCTTTTGCACCCGTCCGTCCAGCCATTGTGTTTTATGAGTTGTAGAAGATTGTTATATCTGGTTTGCTGTGTTGAAGTGCCTCAGTGCCTGGGGGGGGGGTTATCTTGAGATATCTATCTTGAGATGATTTCGGGGCTTTAGTGTCCCCGCGGCCCGGTCCTCGACCACGCCTCCACCCCCAGGAAGCAGCCCGTGACAGCTGACTAACACCCAAGTACCTATTTTACTGCTAGGTAACAGGGGCATAGGGTGAAACTCTGCCCATAGTTTCTCGCCAGCGCCCGGGATCGAATCCGGGACCACAGGATCACAAATCCAGTGTGCTGTCCGCTCGGCCGACCGGCTCCGCGACCTGCTTTAGAGGTGTTCTAAATAAAAGCTTTGTCTCTTCATTTATCGAAGAATAACTCAACGTTATGCCTGTAGCTGAACAAATCTTTGTAGGTAAGAGAACAAGTTGAACAGTTCACAGGTTACCAGGGAGAACAATTTTTTAAACAAACAAAATTAAAGCCAAACAAGTTCCCAGGGCGAGACGATGGGTTCCCAGGGTGCTTAAGAGAATGTAAAGAGCTTAGCGAGCACTTGTCTTACATATTTAAGACCTGGTGAGGGTCGAGGAGAGGAGGAAAGTGGTGGAGCTGACGGTCAGGTCATCACCTCCCTCCAACTAATACCAATTATATTAAAGTTTATTGTGGGAATATTACTCCACTCATTCACCGCACAATACATTTATGTCTTGAAAACTAATAATGGATTCACAACATGGTGTGTGGGTGGGTGGGTGTGGGGGGGGGGGGGGGGGGGGGGGGGGGGGGGGGGTGCGCGCGCGCGTATAATGACTTCTTTAAATGTCATTCAACAGAATGAAAACAATAGAGGAGCACAAGAAGAGGGGCAGTAGAGAGGCCGACAACAAGAGGAGCCAGCAGCAAGAGGAGGGGGGTGAGTGTGTTGTAACAGTATTCCCTGAGCTGTGTGACAACCGCTGGTGTCGGCCAGTTTTTGTGCCATGGGGTGGAGGGAGTGTGGGGCTCTCTACCCCCCCCCCCCCATACCCTTACCCAACTCGCCTACCCCTTCTCTTCTTCCCAGAGCGCCTTCCCTCTCTACAACCCTCACACCTCGCCCACGGATATTGCATACATAACCTGCCATGCAATGGTGCAACTTGTCAAACAGGTGTAACTGTTTCCCGCCCAAACAGCACACGTGAAAATATTGATATGCAACATTCTATATGCATCATATATGCATTCTGCCCGAAACGCTGCACGTACTAGTGGCTTTTCAAGATTGTAAATACTATGCTATGTATTCTCTCTAACCCAATGTACCTTCTTGTATATAAACAAATAAATAAATAAATAAATAAATAAATAAATAAAAATAAAAAATAAATCATAAATAAATCATAAATGCAACACCACCAGCCTGGACGTGATAGAAAAGGCGCTCACTGAGCCTGTTGAGCGAATCCTCAGAGGCCAATATTTGCAGCCTATGCAAGACCACTGTTGCAACATGGCCTCGTCCACCACAAAACAAAAATTTAAAAATTGCAAAGGTATGCAACAAGATTAGTGCCTCAAGTAAGCGTTAAAGGAACTACACCTCACGACCACAGAGAGAAGAGAGAGAGAAAGAAGAGAAGAAAGAGAGATAAGAGAGAGAAGGGAGAGAGAGGGGGGGGGGGGTTACCATACGTCAAATACACTACAGCAGCAGCTGTTAAGTCGCCTCCATCCACAACTACAAGGTCACACTACAAAGAATTAATTAAATTGCCGGAGATCAAATACAACAAAAGGGGGACAAGAGAGGCATAGTGGGCGGGGCATAGTGTGCAGGCCATAGTGAGCGGGGCATAGTGTGCAGGCCATAGTGAGCGGGGCAGAGTGAGCGGGGCATAGTGTGCAGGCCATAGTGGGCGGGCCATAATGGGCCAGCACTACCGTGGCCTGGTGTGGTCGAGGGCTCGGCCAAGCTCTACCTGCAACCCACATGGTAATGTGCTTGCCCACCTTCCGCCCCCCCCCTCCACGGGGGTCCTCTGAGGCCGTGTCCCTCATACCGGGGTTCTGCTGCCCCTTGTGCCACCTCGCGGTTACCTTGGGTTGATTTCGGGACTCTACATCCCCGCGGCCCGGTCACGTGGCACGGCTGTGCTCAAGGGCGTGTGCTTAAGGGATACCTGGTACCTGGTTGATACCTGGTTGATGGGGTTCTGGGAGTTGTTCTACTCCCCAAGCCCGGCCCGAGGCCAGACTTGACTTGTGAGAGTTTGGTCCACTAGGCTGTTGCTTAGAGCGGCCCGCAGGCCCACATACCCACCACAGCCCGGTTGGTCCGGCACTTCTTGAAGGAAACGCCTTGAAGGGAGGTCCAGCTTGAGACATAACCTCGTGATGCGGTCTTGCTGGACAAGGTCTTACCTCTCAGTCTTTCTCGGCGTGGCCCCCAGAGCCGAGCACTGTGGGGCCCCCCAGAGCCATGTGCTCCGCTGTATGGGCCAAGTTCATCTCGCCACGCACCTGATCATTATGTCCCTGTGTTTCACTTCCTTATTGTGGTTGGCGGGAGCATCACCTTGTGTTAGGGGCGTCTCTCTCTCAGGTGGTTTATGACGTCATCTTTCCAGCCGTATACAAGTTTTACGGGGCTATTCATGCCCGTGCCACCTCTTGGGTGGCTGAATCTCTATCAATCAAACGTATCCAAGAAGAGTATTTTTCCAAGTTTTTCCTACTTCTTGAAAGTTCTGTTCTTTTCGTATTTCTTCATTTTTGTGCGAGTTGAAATGTGCGTTTTATCTCCCGTGATTTCTCTCTGCAGGTTTGCTTGCTTTTGTTAGGACACTTGCGGCCTCTCGTTAGGACACTTATCTTGAGGTTATCTTGAGATGATTTCGGGGCTTTAGTGTCCCCGCGGCCCGGTCCTTGACCAGGCCTCCACCCCCAGGAAGCAGCCCGTGACAGCTGACTAGCAGCTGTCACTGACGTGACAGTGTCACTGACGTGACAGCCCGTGATAGCAGGTACCTATTTTACTGCTAGGTAACAGGGGCATACGGTAAAAGAAACTCTGACCATTGTTTCTCGCCGGCGCCCGGTATCGAACCTGGGACCACAGGATCACAAGTCCAGTGTGCTGTCCGCTCGGCCGACCGCCTCCCTTACACTTGCGGCCACTTCAGTAATTATATAATGTTCGTTCTATATTATGGTCTGCGGTCTCTGCCAATGTGATGTTATCCTGACACCCCCCCCCCCCGCCCAGAGGAAGACGTGTCTGTTTCTCCACTTCAGAAAGCCTTCATTGCTTAGTTTTCCCACGCCAATGTGCCATTCACACGACACATCTCCCGCTCTAGATGCTCACGTGTTTTGAAAACGGTATAGGTGTTATGACGTGTTGTAATTACCTCAGTGAGAGAGTGAAAGGGGACGAGGAGAGTGTGTGTGGGGGCGAGAGGGTGGAGTCAAGCGGTAGGCATCCGAACCCTTGCATCATTGGGGGGATGGAACGCTTACCCTGCGTAAAGCGAAGCCGTCGCTGTATCGAGCAGTCCAAGGGAATGGCCGGATGTGGTCCGGAAGAGCCTTAGTATGAGGGGCAGCGAGCGATTGCATTATGGGACCCAGGAGCTGAAGGCCAACACCACACAGGAAGCCCATAAGGTCAACAATAAAACAATGATTTGGCAAACCGCCAAAAGCTAAGATGCCATTGTACTAGATATCCAACAGTTGCAAGGCGGGGCCAAGGAGCTGCAGCACAATTCTGGCAGGAACATCTAAAGAAACGAACAACAGAACAAGCAGGAACTAACCACCACCTGTGTTCGCAATCTCAGGAAGCAATTATATTACCAACACAAGTTTTCTCACAGCCAAGCATGCTACCCACCGACCCTGGGGAGGCTGGCCTGGGCCCCCCGGTGCCCGCCCCCTTCCCCTGGGCCCAGTCCGACACCCACGCCCCCTTCCCCTGGGCCCAGTCCGATACCCCCGCGCCCCCGGGGGCACAGCTCGACACCCACGCCCTCACCATACTGTGCACACCTGTTGCAGGCTTGGTAGTGGTGCAAGCCTGGTGGTGGTGCAGGCCTGATGCCAGTACTACACCTGCCAACATTTACAGGTAACCAAAGTTACTTATTCATCCACATATTTCGTATTCCTCAATTCTTCGTAATTAGGTAGTTATAAAGCCATTCATGGCTGTAACTACTTATATGCGACACTGAAGGTGGGTCCCCACTGGTGTGGGGAGTGAGCACGACCCTCGTCGCTTATTACCACCATCATGTTAACATCTTGTAGTGTTATAATTACACAATGTGTAGTACTGAGGGCGTGAGCTGATAATATTGTGAGAGTACCGTGTTCTCGTACTCCGTCATACTCTAGGGTCCTACCCTGTATAATCAACACAAAACTATACAACTATACATGGGGTGTGGGGCAGGGAATAAGTGGGTGAGCGAGTCCATCTTGGCGAGGACTGCGCTGTGGAGAGTTTATTTCGGCCGCACAGGTCGTCAGGGCAGCAGGACCAGTCACGGTAAAAATACTCCAGGAGCTTGGCCGCTGAGGCGGCTCAGCTAAGAGTTCCTTCAATGTTGTGCTCGCCATGTTACTTCCTCGCCACTGCTGTCCCGGCCCAGCACACGATGTTGTGCTGGGCCAGGCGGGCCAGCTGCCTTGGTCTACACCTGGCCAAACGCCAGCACAAATAATGAGACAGGTGGAAAGCTGGATTTCGGCGGTGTTGTGTGAGAGGCCGCCAGCTGCTTCACCCAGACTTAGAGGCGTCGCCCTGCTGTAGGAGGCATCACAGTGCCACTATACCTCTCGCTGCTTCCTCCTCCTCCTCCCTCGAATGTGAGAAGCAGGCAACGGTGCAGGAACAACATAACATTGAATGTAACTACAGAAGGCATAAGAGGCAGCTCCTCTTCATATCCACCCAATTTGTTTATTAGTAACACATTTAGGTACATCTGCACCGACGGACCGAAACGTCATCGTCCCTTCACTTTCTAGTGCGTGGTTTGGTCAACATTTCAGCCACGTTGTGACTCCTCGTCTGTACCAGTCTCTGTACCACCCTGTAACAACATGTAACACATTCCAGTCAATGTTGTTTCTGTATAACGTTTTTTAACCAACTGAAAGTGAATATAGGCAACCTGAGTGTGGGGAGGCGGGGAGGGTGCCAGTGGGGCGCCTCGCCTGTATACTGGCGGGACTTTCACTTGCTGGTGCTCCCCGCAGCCTGCTGGGAACGGCTCATAGCGCAGGCATAACACCACCACAACACAAGAATAAACACTCCACGACTGCCAAACGAGGCGGCACCTATTTATAATCGTTCTATTGTATTGTATTTAAAAATACAATTCTTACATTCTTGTAAAGCCACTAACACGTATAGCGTTTCGGGCAGGTCTTTAATCCTAATTTTCCTTGGAGTAAGACCCGCCTAATCGTTTAACAACCAGGTACCAATTCACTGCTGGGTGAACAGAGGTACACAGTTAAGAATTAGCGCCTAGTCAATCCTTCCTGGGCAGGATACGAACCCGGGCCAAATCGCTCACAAAGATCGCGATTTGGAAGAAAAACAAAATGCAGATTTTATATACGCAGACTTTGCAAAGGCATTTGATAATTATGACCATGGAGTGACAGCCCATAACATGAGATCAATTGTGATAACTGGTAAAGTGGGGCGTTGGATTATCAATTTTCTCAAACAAAATCCAAAGAATAACTGTCAATCAAATAAGATAAAGTGCAGTGAAAAGCTCTATACCCCAGGGCACAGTCCTGGCACCGCTGTCCTGTACCCCAGGGCACAGTCTTTGCACCGCTGCTCTGTACCCCAGGGCACAGTCCTTGCATCGCTGCTCTCTCTAATTCTTATCTCTGATATAGTCAAAAATACTAGTCACAGCTTCGTGTCATCCTTTGCTGATGATACCAAAATCAGCATTAAATTTCCTCTGTAGAAGACACTGAAAAATTACAAGCCGATATTAATAAAGCCTTTGAATGGTCAATGGAAAATAACACGATGTTTAACAATAAGTTCCAGATACTGGGGCTTGATGAAAACTAGGAACTTAAACGAAACACAGTACGAGACACAGCCGTAATCATACAAGGGAAGCAAAAAGTAAAAGATCTGGGAATTATGATGTCTGACGAGCTGACATTTAGTGAACATAACCGAGCAAATATAGCAGCGGCCTGGAAAATGAGAGGATGCCCCTGTTACCTAGCAGTAAAATAGGTACCCGGGTGTTAGTCAGCTGTCACGGGCTGCTTCCTGGGGGTGGAGGCCTGGTCGAGGACCGGTCCGCGGGGACACTAAAGCCTCGAAATCATCTCAAGATAACCTCAAGATAGATCCTATAGCGGGGGACCAGAACTGTTCTGCTGGTTCTACCTGGGGCATAAAGGCCAAGATAAACCTCTAATATTTTATGTTGCTACGCTTCTACGAGTAATTCTGCGTACATCTGGTCTCGTGCTGTACACTTACACATTGATTTTTGGGCGTAAGATGGACGTGGAGGTGCTGATTTAGATGGGTGGCAGGTGTTTTATAGCTGGTGTGTGGAGGTGGCAGGTGTTTTGTAGCCGGGTGTGTGGAGGTGGCAGGTGTTTTGTAGCCGGTGTGTGGAGGTGGCAGGTGTTTTGTAGCCGGTGTGTGGAGGTGGCAGGTGTTTTGTAGCCGGTGTGTGGAGGTGGCAGGTGTTTTGTAGCCGGTGTGTGGAGGTGGCAGGTGTTTTGTAGCCGGTGTGTGGAGGTGGCAGGTGTTTTGTAGCCGGTGTGTGGAGGTGGCAGGTGTTTTGTAGCCGGGGTGTGTGTGGAGGTGGCGAGGAAGGGGGGGGGGCGGAGGGAGGGCAGCAAGAGTGGGGAAGTATGGCGAAGGGGGGGGGAGACGCCTGCCGCCACAACAATAGTGTTGTGTTGGTGAGCCCCCCTCCCCTCCCCCACCCTCTTCCTCCACAGTACAATGACACGCACACCTTCTCCGCCCCCCCCCCCTTCTCTCATGCCCCACGCCCCCCCCCCCCCCTTCTCTCATGCCCCACGCCCCCCCCCCCCCTCCCTCTTACAAGGAAAATATACTATCTAACCTCCCTTTAGTACACCATTACTTCACCTGCTCCGGAGGAGGAGGAGGAAGAGGATGAAGAGGGGGGGGGGGGGGGAGGGGGGAGGAAGAGGGTCAAGACCTGCCACGGGGTAAACCTGTCCAGAGGCTCAGACAGGTACCATAAAAAACACACACTACTGGCAGCAAGTGAAGCAAAGGTGCGTCGGGCGGTGGTCCACAGGCGTCACGGGAGGGGGGAGGGGGGTTTAAGGGAGGTAGGGGAGAGAGGGGGGGGTTAAGGGAGGATGGGTAGGAATGGGAGGGAGGTGGGGGGGGGGAGCCGGCTCTGATCGGCAAATGTACTAATGACCTTGTGTGTTTACGACACGTGGGACGCTCCTTGGGGACCAGTATAGTGTCCCCCGGGGTAACAACACTCTTGGTGTTAACACCGCGGGTGCCACTAAAGGTTGCCGACCCACAGAGTGTAGCCGACTGTGGTGAACCTGAGGTGCGCATTACAGTACGTGTTGAGGCGTCAGTGAAGGGCACTCCACTCTGGCTTGATGCCACTACGCCCAAGCTCTCATCCCTCTCCGGTACTGCTCTCACCTCTCCGCTGCTCCTCGTTCTTTGTTGTGTCTTGTGGCCGTGTGTCGGAGGTCGGGGGCCAGGCACACGGTGCTATAGTCGCCCTTTGCAGGGTAATGGAGAATTTGACCAACATGGCCAAGTTGAGGTCGGACCCATTGTTCCCACAACCGGTGGGCGGCTCCCACGGTGACTCCCATCACGTCAGAAGACCCAAGGCACTTCGGCCACCGATCGACCCAGTAAAAAGTGTGTCGACGCGAGCTGAAGACATCACTGTGGTCTCGTCCTCTTTCTCTGACTAACTGTTCTTGGTGGAATGATTTCGAATCAACCCAAGGGTTGGTTGACCCAGTCACCAGGTCGACCCACGAGTACCGGGTAGACTTAGTCACCAGGTGAGGGAGCACCCATTACTGGTGACCTCCCAACCCAACAGGAAATGTATACGTTTATCTCTCAGAATGTTCGGTAATATGTTTATTGCTTGTGATGTGTGTCTATGTATATATTAACACGATGTACTGAACGGGGTGAGAATAGCTTGAGCTACCTCATCCCTTTGTGTGTATTTTACCTCAATAAACTTATTTCAATTTCGCCACCCAACAAGCAACAGTCACCAGTTAACAGGTAACAACAGTTAACTGTCTAGGAGGTTAGCCAAGTAATATAACCATTTCGAAGATAGTTAAACAATTTTACAAGATACTTGGCTAACTATAAACAAGTCTTCCTTACAATTTCGGCAAATTTCATAAATTTTCCTCTTAGCATATAGGCCTACCAGTCTCAAACTGTTAGATGAAGAGGGGGGGGAGGACGGAAGGGAAAGTGAAGAGGGTTAGGGCGAGAGGAAGGGAAGGGAGGGGAAAGGTGAAGGGGTGAAGATGAAGGAAGGGGGAAGAGGGAGGGGGGGGGAAGAGTGAAGCTCCCACAGTAACAGCGTCACTCCAGTGTCACACAACATGGGAGTCTGACCTTTGAGGCGCTAACCTAACTTTCACTCTTTGTCTTATAGACGCTTACTGAAGTGTGGGGAGGGAGGGGGAGTGAGGGGATGGGGGGAGGGGTGGGGGAAGGGGGGAGTGAGATGGGGGGAGGGGTGGGGGAAGGGGGGAGGGGTGGGGGAAGGGGGGTGGTGGGGGGGGGAGGGGCGACGCAGATGTAGAGAACAGTGATGACTGGCTGTGACGTGTCCACACCCAGGAATGATTTAATTACGCTGCGTAGTGTTGGTGGCCTGGGTGGTGTGTGTGTTGTGTAGTGTTGGTGGCCTGGGTGGTGTGTGTTGAGAAGTGTTGGCCCACACACAGTAACTTCACGCATCAACTACGTCAAAAATCCGGTGCTTAAGTAAAATGAAAAGCCTTGCAATACTGACGCTGACTTGGCACAAGAGAGCATCGGCTTCGACAGGGTAGAAAAGTTGCCAAGTTTCAAACGCTTCTAGTAAGGGAAAACCACTTCACATTTGAGGCCGCAAGTTGAGGCTTCTAGAGTCCCCGAGAACTCTACCACTGTTCAAGCCTTGAGCTTCACACTCGAAGCTTCGACCTGGACTGACTGGTATCGGGGGAAAGCGCCAAGCCATTACGACTATATAGCACTTAGAAGAGGTCTGGATAAGGATTTGGGATGGGACGGGGGGGGGGAAGGAATGGTGCCCAACTACTTGGACGGTCGGGGATTGAACGCCGACCTGCATGAAGCGAGACCATGTGGCCACACACACGACAGGCGAGGCAGCACTTGCACAAGTGCGCCATAAGCAGGTGTGTCTTATGGTACGACACACCTGTTCTCCGCTAGCGAAGGCACATTTCAGTCATAGAGAACAAGGCAATAAAAATATATTTTACCTGTCAACAAAGACAATATGATTTTCCTTCAATGAATCATTTTATGTAAATTCGTGGAAAGGAAAAAG
This sequence comes from Procambarus clarkii, assembly GCF_040958095.1. Taxonomy (NCBI): domain Eukaryota; kingdom Metazoa; phylum Arthropoda; class Malacostraca; order Decapoda; family Cambaridae; genus Procambarus; species Procambarus clarkii. Next base: position 26,056,068 of record NC_091202.1, on the reverse strand, counting down.
TTTAAAACAAAATATAAACATTACTCTAGAGTGCTTCAGAGAGCAGCGCAGTGAACTAAAGAAACAACAACAACAGCAGTGAAGAAGGAAGAGCAACAACAGCAGTTCTAAACAAACAGGTTTTTAAGGGTAAGGCTCGGTAACACCCACCTCACGCCCCACCACCACTACTAGTGCTGCTGCTGCTGCTGCAGGGGTCAGCATCCAGGCGGCAGAGCCCCCAGCATCCAGGCGGCAGAGCCCCCATCATCCAAAGGGGCGGACAGCCCCCAACATCCAGGCGGGCGGACAGCCCCCAGCATCCAAGGGGGCGGGGAGCAGCCTGTTGCTGATGCAGCAGTACCAGTAGCAACACCATTTGCAGTTGCAGCAGCAGAAACATCAGCAGCGACAATGGTAGCAGCAGAAGATAAAACAGAATGATCTCAGCAATAGTCGTGCATCAACTCTGAACCGTGGAGAAGCAGCAACAGAAGATACTGTTTAGTTACACGGCTCAGCACCAAGACGGCGGGTAGCGCGCACTACAACAAGACCAACAGGAGCAGTGATAGTAACAGGAACACCACCCACCTCCTGGGTAACAGTGACCACCAACGGCAGTGTCTGGACTTACGCAATCTCCGCCAACACTGCCAATTCAGACCGTTTGTCACTGCCTGAAGCAACAGTTTCATAATCCGGAACCCGGTCGACGTGTGTCACTTGCATGTGACCAAATGGTCTGGTGGCAATTACTAGTGGTAGAAGCCACGTCTCTGAGCGGCCACTAGAATGATCACCCTTGTAACCAGCCAGAGTGGCCTACGTGGGCTGAACAAGAGGGCACAAAAAGTGGGCAGAGAGGGAGTGTTGTCCATGGTCAGGTGCGCCAGACGAGGCGCATACCGCATACTTCCGGCCCCTCCACCCTCATCACACTCCACTATTTCCGGAAAAAGTAATGCTTATGGGGTAAAAACTTTCATGGTGTGATATGGGAGAGCTCACTATAGTGAGACAGATTATAAAGAAGAGTGACACAGTATCTTGAGGTTATCTTGAGATGATTTCGGGGCTTTAGTGTCCCCGCGGCCCGGTCCTCGACCAGGCCTCCACCCCCAGGAAGCAGCCCGTGACAGCTGACTTACACCCAGGTACCTATTTTACTGCTAGGTAACAGGGGCATAGTGTGAAAGAAACTCTGCCCATTGTTTCTCGCCGGCGCCTGGGATCGAACCCAGGACCACAGGATCACAAGTCCAGCGTGCTGTCCGCTCGGCCGACCGGCTCCCAAGTATACACTGTTGTACACGGGGAGACATCTCCCGTCACGCAGGGTGCAGTCGCACCTCCACAGATCTCCAGTATCAGTTCTTGATACTGGTAATGGCTCAAAAGGGTCACCACTTACGGGTTATTCATGCCCGTGCCACCTTTTGGGTGGCTTAATCTTCATCAATCAATCTATACACTGTAACATTGCTCAACGCTAACAACAACAACACGAGTGATTGTAGACGGAAACCTCAAGACACAAATGAGTGGCAGAGATGCCAGCAAGAACTTTCTCAGTGCCAGAGCCATCAGTAATTGGGATAAGGTTGTGAAGAAATAGTCGAAGCCAACTCAATGTTTTAAAATATACAGTATACGATAACACGTGAGAATATTCATTGCATTAGTCTGAGTGCAACGAGTTCACACACACACACACACACACACACACACACACACACACACACACACACACACACACACACACACACACACTTCCTGACACAACATGTGAAGGAAGACACAAGGGAAAGAGGAGGAGATGCACCGAGCCTATTAGACCTGATTTTCACCCAGAACGTAGAAGATATCGAGAATTTAGAGCATGAAATACCTCTAGGGGCCAGTGACCATTGTGTCCTAGTCTTTGACTACATGATGGAATTCAAAATTATGACCATGGGACAAGAGATCTGGGAAAGGAGAGCTGACTACAGGAAAGGGGACTATATGAGGATAAGGGACTATCTGGGTGAAGTGCAGTGGGAGGAAGAAATTAGAGGAAAAACAGTCCAAGATATGATGGACCTAGTCATACAGAAATGCCAGGAGGCCGAAGAGAGATTTATACCAACGGTAAAGGGAAAAAATAAGAAGGAATATAATAACCCATGGTTTAATAGACAGTGTCAGGAAGCAAAAATGGCCAGCAGGCGGGAGTGGAGGAAGTACAGAAGACAAAGAACAGAGGACAACAGAAGCAGATACAACAGAGCTAGGAACGATTACATTAACATAAGACGAACATCGGAAAGGGACTATGAGAACGATATTGCAATCAAAGCGAAAAAACAACCTAAGTTACTACACAGTCATATAAGAAGAAAAATGTCGGTGAACGACCAAGTGACAAGACTAAGGAAGACAGAGGGGGCATATACTGAAAGTGACAAGGAAATCTGCGAGGCACTGAATGCCAGTTTCCATGGAGTGTTCACTACCGAGCCTGAGCAGCTCCCATTGTTGGAAGGGGTTACCCTAGATGAAAGACTATCAGATATAGAGGTGACAGCAGAGGAGGTAATGAAACAGTTGACAACTCTAGATGCAACTAAAGCAGTTGGACCAGACAAAGTATCACCGTGGATACTAAAAGAAGCAGCACAGGCCCTCAGCGTGCCTCTGGCAATGATCTTTAATGAGTCACTTATGTCAGGAGAATTGCCCAGTTGCTGGAAGAAGGCAAATGTCGTGCCGATCTTCAAGAAAGGAGATAGGGAGGAGGCACTTAACTACAGACCTGTATCACTGACAAGCATCCCCTGTAAAATACTGGAAAGAATAATTAGGCTACGACTGGTTGCACACCTGGAGAACATTAGGTTTGTGAACAAACATCAACATGGGTTCTGGACAGGGAAATCGTGCCTAACAAACCTTCTGGAATTCTATGATAAAATAACGAGGATAAGACAGGACAGAGATGGTTGGGCAGACTGCATATTTCTGGACTGCCAAAAAGCCTTTGATACAGTACCGCACATGAGACTGCTGTTCAAGCTCGAGAGGCAGGCGGGGGTGGGGGGAAAGGTCCTAGAATGGATAAGGAACTACCTAACAGGAAGGAGCCAAAGAGTTACGGTAAGGGGCGAGAAGTCGGACTGGCGAACAGTAACAAGTGGAGTACCACAAGGATCGGTGCTGGGACCAATTCTATTTCTTGTGTATGTTAACGACATGTTTACAGGCGTAGAGTCCTACATGTCGATGTTTGCGGATGATGCAAAGTTGATGAGAAGAGTTGTGACAGATGAGGATTGCAGGATCCTCCAAGAGGACCTGAACAGATTGCAGAGATGGTCAGAGAAATGGCTACTAGAATTCAACACGAGCAAATGTAAAGTTATGGAAATGGGACTAGGAGATAGGAGACCAAAGGGACAGTACACAATGAAGGGGAACAGCCTACCTGTAACGACGCGTGAAAGAGACCTGGGGGTGGACGTAACACCTAATCTATCTCCTGAGGCACATATTAATAGGATAACGACAGCAGCGTACTCTACACTGGCAAAAGTTAGAACATCATTCAGAAACCTAAGTAAGGAGGCATTTAGGGCGCTTTACACTGCCTACGTAAGGCCAGTCTTAGAGTATGCCGCCTCATCATGGAGTCCCCATCTGAAGAAGCATATAATGAAACTGGAAAAGGTTCAGAGGTTTGCAACGAGACTCGTCCCAGAGCTACGAGGGATGGGGTATGAAGAGCGCCTGAGGGAACTGTGCCTTACGACACTAGAAAGAAGAAGGGAGAGGGGGGACATGATAGGAACGTATAAGATACTCAGAGGAATTGACAGAGTGGACATAGACGAAATGTTCACACGGAATAGTAACAGAACGAGAGGACATGGATGGAAGCTTGAAACTCAGATGAGTCACAGAGATGTAAGGAAGTTTTCTTTTAGCGTGAGAGTAGTGGGGAAATGGAATGCACTTCAGGAACAGGTTGTGGAAGCAAATACTATTCATAATTTTAAAACCAGGTATGATAGGGAAATGGGACAGGAGTCATTGCTGTAAACAACCGATGCTCGAAAGGCGGGATCCAAGAGTCAATGCTCGATCCTGCAAGCACATATAGGTGAGTACATATAGGTGAGTACACACACACACACACACACACACACACACACACACACAAATAGGCTATTTAACACAAGGGGCACACGCACTAGGGGACACAGGTGGAAACCGAGTGCCCAAATGAGCCACAGAGATATTAGAAAGAACTTTTTTAGTGTCAGTGGTTGACAAATGGAATGCATTAGGAAGCAATGTGGTGGAGGCTGACTCCATACACAGTTTCAAGTGTAGATATGATAGAGCCCAATAGGCTCAGGAATCTGTACACCTGTTGGTTGACGGTTGAGAGGCGGGACCAAAGAGCCAGAGCTCAACCCCCGCAAACACAATTAGGTGAGAACTAGGTGAGTACACACACCATAAGAGAAGCTTCACAGACTCGTGGCCTAATAGTTAGCTTTAATTTAATTATAATTGAAATATCTCTATAAACTTGTTTCACTTTCAAGAGAAGCTCACAATTTAGGCTACGAGTGTGTGTGGCCCGTTTATATCACTACCAACCAGGTACGGACAACCTATACATTTCCCTCCCAATATTTCACTCAATTCCACATTTACTCTCTCAGCGCATCACTCGTTCACTCCGACAAATTATTAGCGTTCAGAACACACACACACGCCCCTTCCGCATCCGCTCCTGGTGCGTTCAGCCTTCAAGTGGCCCCCCCCCCCACACACACAAACACACACGCAGGCACAGACACGGGACTGACGGCTGAATGGACAGCCCTCGTGATTCGTAGTCCTAGTCCGGGGATCAATCCACGGCGATGGCGGAAAATAAATGGGCAGAGTTTCCTTCACCCTGATGCCCCTGTTACCTAACAGTAAATAGGTACCTGGGAGTTAGACAGCTGCTGCGGGCTGCTTCCTGGGTGTGTGGGGGGGGGGATGATAAAATAGGTTAATTGATTGACAGTCGAGAGGCGGGCCCCAAAGAGCCAGAGCTCAACCCCCGCAAGCATAACTAGGTGAATACAGACAGACAGACAGACAGCTCTTTTCCCCGTGTCCCACTCACACTGTATACTGGCGTCCATGGCAGGCATGACCTGGGTGTCCAAAGGTGTACCTGAGGTGTCCTTCACTATCCTATACACAGTTTCCTTCTGAAGCTGCACCCCCCCCCCCCCCACCACCACCCTCGCCTCGCTGGCTCCTAGCACATGTTCACTTCGAAAATGCCACCTCAAAACAATATTCCCGTAATCCTGAAGACTCCTTTCCCATGCAAATTATTCTGGTGCTACTTTAGACAATCGCAGTGTACCTATCCACTACTTTACACAATTCTACTGCTACTTGGTTACACATTGATAATGGCGCACTACTTCAGACAACACTCCTGCACTACACGAGAATGCACATTAATGACACTTCGAACACTTTCTGTAGGGCATACGTAAATCTGTGTATCTATGTATTTATGTATGTAGGTTACCTTAGCATTTTAAAAGTACCGAATCACCTTCTGTGGTTGATTGTTCAATAAATCCCTGAACTACAGGTTTAACAGATCTCTAACCCTGTCCATGGAAGACAGAAGAAAATGTATATATGCTGGTTAGCATTGTAAATGTGTGGCCACGTCTGTGGTAGAAAAAAAAACCTACACAAGACCAGTTGCCAGCTATGCAAACATTGCTCAAACTGTAGCAGCGCGCCGGAGCACCACCTCGCTAGCATCCCAGGTACGCCAGGTACATGACGGAGCAGACCAGTTACCAGCTTATCGCTCACCCCCACACCAGAGGCTGACTGATACCACCGCCAATCTGCCCTAACTGGAGAGCGTGAGGGTCAGATAGGCGCACTCACTGATAACATTCCGCTGCCGGAAGTGGCACACACAACCCCTTATTGTTTACGGCGTTTAAAGCAAGAAACAACAGGAGTATAACTAGCACTACCTTACCCTGAGGTTACCTTGCGTTGGTTCCGGGGTTCGAAGTCCCCGGGGTTCGAAGTCCCCGCGGCCCGGTCCCCCGACCAGGCCTCCTCTAGGAACAGTTTTTGGAAGGAATCAAAGATTTTGCATTCTAACACTCCTCAGGTGGCCCACCACTCGCCTGCAGCCTATGCCAATATGTTGCTCCAACAATACGCAAGCTCTGCACTACTTTTTGCTTTTGCTTCACAGAAAATAATAACGCTGGAGTTATTATTTTCTGTGAATCAAAAACTGCTCATCAAGCACTTGAAAACTTGAAGATCGACAGCAAGAACCTCATAATAACAATTATAAACAAAGTGCTCGCTGCACAGAATATAGGATTTAGAATATTTTTTTAACAGATACTATCTCACACAAATATAGCCCATCATATTGACACATAATGCAGTGGACACACACATTGCAGCCAAATCAGTATGCAGCAAGAATGTAATTGAGCTAGACCTTGGTATCCCTTATCTCTGGTAAGACGATATTGCTTCAAATATTCATGTCTGATAAGAAAATTAGGTTCCCAAAGGCCTGAAAGCATCAAAGAAAAAAGTTATGATTTTAGATCTGAAACCTATTTATATGGGTAGCCTAACACTGTCACCAGGCAGTGTTAGGCTACCGTTACCCGTGGCAGGCGGCTACAGGCGACTTCGCCCAATACAGAGCACTCCAGGTGCATACTCTGTGAGCAGGAACACAATAATGTAGTGCGAGATCATGGCTGTGTCCAGTCATTAGACTCTTCAGACCTGCTGGTATGAGGTACCTGGAGCTATGTAATTACTATATTCACTCCCGTGTTGTTGAGGATGTCCTCATACTGCATCCAGTGGTGGCTGCTGATCACATGGTCCTATGCAGCCATCCTGCCAGATGGGGACTTAGTGTCAAGAGCTAGCTATGAAATGCTACTATCCAACCCTTCATATAGTCTAGGGTATCTGCATTTATGTACCCAAGTATTGTAAGGACATTGAACAACTTCAATACCTTTGTACTGAAGTTGTTAAAACATTAGTTGTATAAAAAGTGAACTTATTGAAAAAGTGAACCTCTTAAAACTCCTGCCAACTCAGCACAAGGGCAATAGCGTATTTACCACTTGAGAACTGTTCCTTCAAAAAAGTATATAATCGAATCCTCTGCTATAAAGAAACAATTCCAACACATTTATGATTGGAAAGCTCGAGGAAAATGTAAGTGCTAAATGTAGAGAACCCATTTCTAAACTGTGAGAAATAAGAAAGAATAAGATTTGGAAGAAGATAAACCTGAGAACTCTTGGCAGACGAGACCACACCAGCTGACGCTCGGCTACACATGCCCACTTCTCTACTAGAAAACAAATAAAATAAACAAACGTGTTGCAGGTTAGTGGTAGAGTTATGCGGTCATCGCCACGTGGCAGTCAGGTGTAATTACTAACTGATATATTGAGGCTGTTATTATTCAAGATAGGCGTAGGATTTATATATTGTTATATGTCCCAGCGGCGGCTGGCAACTGTGTAAGATTTTCCGCCTTGTATCTGCGTTAAGCCGACCTGTTCTCTCTATACCACGTCGCGTCCACACTTTTACCCCGGCCAAACACCGATTTACAAGAAAATTATAGCCGCTCGCGAAATTGACAGTGTTCCGTTTTCTATTCGTGGGTCCTCTGGTTGGTTAGGTAGGGGCACTTTAATACAACAGTTTCTTGACGTTGGGAACATTGGCGAGAACGGGCTGGTGTTTAGTAGTCTTTATCACGTGTCTAGTTCATTATTACCAATATACATCAGCTTTCCCACTTGTAATATTAATATAATACGCGAGTGCACTTGTAAAATACACTACATTATATGAAAGTTAAACGTTTGATTCATGGAGTATTCTATATTACACTTGTTAAGCAAGTCTGCCCAACTACTGGAGCTAGACGGTAGAGCGAAGGTCTCCTTCATGCAGGTCGGTGTTCAATTCCCGATCGTCCAAGAGGTTGGGCACCATTCCTTCCCCCCTCCCATCCCAAATCCTTATCCTGACTCCTTCCAAGTGCTATATAGTCGAAATGGCTAAGCGCTTCCCCATGATAATTCCATTCCTAGCTTCTGTTGGATCAATAGTCATTTTCAAAGTAAACAACTCACTGTCTACTATAAACTATTATGTAGTCCTTAATTAAGATGTCTTTACTCGTGTCTATAATGATGACTTTCCTGTCCAGGGACGGCATGTGGGGCGGCGCATTCCCTGTCCGGGTACGGCATGTGGGGCGGCGCATTACCTGTCCGGGTACGGCATGTGGGGCGGCGCATTCCCTGTCCGGGTACGGCATGTGGGGCGGCGCATTACCTGTCCAGGTACGGCATGTGGGGCGGCGCATTCCCTGTCCAGGTACGGCATGTGGGGCGGCGCATTACCTGTCCAGGTACGGCATGTGGGGCGGCGCATTACCTGTCCAGGTACGGCATGTGGGGCGGCGCATTACCTGTCCAGGTACGGCATGTGGGGCGGTACGCATACCACTGGAGTGTCTGACAGTACCTCTAAGGACACCTTGCTACTGTCAAAGATCTGTATTTATATTGTGTGTAGTAAGGCCAGGTGTCGATACTGTTGTGTCCATACAATATGATTAAAAAATAAGATTTTAAAAGTACCATTTTCGCAAATTTTTCAATTTAGGATTTATATGCAATCGAATTGCATTTGCTTAAATTCAGTATAAAAGTTGGTGATAATTTAGGCTTCGTACTATGCCCATAGTAAGGGTAGCCTATGAATCCTTTCATTCCTATTTGAATTCACATAAAAATCTGACTAAATATAACTAGACACGTAATAGGCTAATGGAACTTAATACCAACACAAGTTTTCTGCTTATTAGAGAAATGACAACATTACAAATACAACCAAGAGGATATCAAAGTTACTCGTCACGCCAAGAACAACTTAAGATAACGCCAAATACAGCAACTTTTTGTTTTGGGCTGTTCAGTAGTGAGCAACAGCATATTGGCTCTCCAAGCACAAGGTACAGACTGTATCTACAGGTAGGACATAACACCGCTGGCTCAGGATGCCCAGTATAATTCTGCATTACCATGTGCCTCAAGTCTCACTAAACACTTGTTAACACATCTGGGTATCGTTCATAGGAATCCTCCACGCTTGACCACACGAGGTAGTTTCAACAAAACGAGCCTAAACACCTGTCAACTGACCTTATTGTAGCCAAGAGTATCGACTAAATCACATTCAACTAGTATCACATACCGACAAATATTTTTATCCAGAATACTCGGGAGACTAGGCTAAGTGTATTAAACAATACCTCGTTACGAGGCATTGGTGTCTTGTGACCAGCCTCCATGTGATACTACAAGTTTCATACTCTCCCATAGGGCCAGCAGTCATTAACTTTTAAGAGAGATAGATATAATTATGTCCAATGATGTATACGTGAATGGATTCAATCAATTGAAGCTTTTGAGACATTTTAAATTGCCATGGACGCGGGGAATGATGCGCGCGTTGCTTGTTCTTACAGGTTAAGTTCAGTTGCATCACGCAGATGTGATTGAGGGAATATAGCGTAGGTACAAGGCCGGACTGACATAGTTAATATGGTGGGATGCGAACACGAGACGAGATCGAAAAACTGTTCCAAAATAGTTCAAACGTAACTGCGTTACGTGTAACATTTTATCATTCATAAACGGGAGGAAACTGGGGAAGGGGGGCTTTGATTAACGAGCATTTAGTCAATAGTCATGAGTAATTTGTGGCCATAGATAGTCTCTCACTAGCGGACATTTCAGTTGATCAGCGCCCTGTCTCTCAGACCAGCCAGTGTGGATCTATTTTTCAGAACTGGTTTAACAAGGCTGAACAAATATTATCAAATTAATTAAGCTGCCGTTACTATTAGGATAAATACTACCGAGAAACTTGCTACAATGTTGTAGTACTTGAAGGAAGGTGAAGGAAAGACCCAATATATTGGAGCTTTCCTTCCAAACACAATCCTCTAGTGACATGTAAACCTCAGATCTGGCCTAGCCTAGTTAGCCTGTCTAGCTGCCCGGCACTAAGAACATAAGAACATAAGAACAAAGGCAACTGCAGAAGGCCTATTGGCCCATACGAGGCAGCTCCTATTTATAACCAACCAATCCCACTCATATACATGTCCAACCCAAGCTTGAAACAATCGAGGGACCCCACCTCCACAATGTTCAGCGGCAATTGGTTCCACAAATCAACAACCCTGTTACTGAACCAGTATTTACCCAAGTCTTTCCTAAATCTAAACTTATCCAATTTATACCCATTGTTTCGTGTTCTGTTTTGTGTTGATACTTTTAATACCCTATTAATATCCCCTTTGTTATGTCCATTCACCCACTTGTAAACCTCTATCATGTCACCCCTAACTCTTCGCCTTTCCAGTGAATGCAACTTAAGCTTTGTTAATCTTTCTTCATATGAAAGATTTCTAATTTGGGGAATTAACTTAGTCATCCTACGCTGAACACGTTCAAGTGAATTTATATCCATTCTATAATATGGCGACCAAAACTGAACTGCATAATCTAAATGGGGCCTAACTAGAGCAAGATATAGCTTGAGAACCACACCAGGTGTCTAACGCTTCGATTAATAAATCCCAGTGTCCTATTCGCCTTATTACGAACATTCATGCATTGATCCTTTGTTTTAAATTCTTACTAATCATAACTCCCAGATCCCTTTCGCAATTCGACTTCGCAATCTCAACACCATCTAGCTCGTATCTTGTAACCCTATCATCATTACCTAACCTCAGAACTTTACATTTATCAGCATTAAACTGCATCTGCCAATCCTTCGACCATTTAAAAACCCTATCTAGATCAACTTGAAGTGATAGTGAGTCCTCCTCCGAATTAATTTCCTTACCGATTTTCGTATCATCGGCAAATTTGCAAATGTTGCTACTCAAACCTGAATCTAAATGATTTATATATATTATAAACAACATAGGTCCCAGGACAGAGCCCTGAGGCACCCCACTTACAACATTTTCCCACTCTGACTTGACTCCATTTATACTAACTCTCTGTTTCCTTTGAACATAAGAACTGTTTCACTGCTACACCTATGAAAATATTTGCACTAATATATCAATTTTCAATTACATCAGCTGAAAATATCTATGCCTGTCCAATCGAAAGTTTGGGTGCCTAGGCTAAAACAGCCTAGTTTAGGTTTATGGGTGTCACGCGGCTTTTCAGGATAAAGCTATTTGTTTTTGTTTTCTACCACAGACGTCGCCACACATTTACAATGGTAATCAGCATATATACATATTCTGTCCTCCAGGCCACACATCTACAATGGTATGCAGCGTATATACATATTCTGTCCTCCATGGACAGGGTTAAAGATTTGATAAACATATAGTTGATTGACCAATCAACCACAGAAGGTGTTTAGAGTGCTTTTTAAAATGTTAATCTAGCCTACACATACAAATACACGTTTTAACGTCTGTCCTACATAAACAGTTCAAGGTATCTTTTACATAGTGTCATTAACGTGCGTGAGTGGTTGGCGAGGTCATCTTGGGAGTGCCAACTTGACCTTTGTGAGTCATTATCTCTTACTGTTCACAGTCATCAACTTTAAAGGATTTTAAATATTGTTTAATTAAAATAAAACAAAACGTTAATACTCTTATGCTTTACCATACGCTTCAGCTCCAAATTAAAAAAAAAATAAGAACAAGAGGCTACAGTAGGCCTACTGACCCACGTAGTAAGATGTTGCAGTAGGCCTAACCATACTGACCAACTTCAACCTGGCTGACCTCAGCCCCCCCCCCCCCACCACCCATCACTTGACCAACCTCAGCCCCCCCCCCACCCATCACTTTACCAGCCTCAGCCCCCCCCCCCACCCATCACTTGACCAGCCTCAGCCCCCCCCACCCATCACTTGACCAGCCTCAGCCCCCCCCCACCCATCACTTGACCAGCCTCAGCCCCCCCCACCCATCACTTTACCAGCCTCAGCCCCCCCCCACCCATCACTTGACCAGCCTCAGCCCCCCCCCACCCATCACTTGACCAGCCTCAGCCCCCCCCCACCCATCACTTGACCAGCCTCAGCCCCCCCCACCCATCACTTGACCAGCCTCAGCCCCCCCCACCCATCACTTTACCAGCCTCAGCCCCCCCCCCCCACCCATCACTTGACCAGCCTCAGCCCCCCCCCACCCATCACTTGACCAGCCTCAGCCCCCCCCCCACCCATCACTTGACCAGCCTCAGCCCCCCCCCCACCCATCACTTGACCAGCCTCAGCCCCCCCCACCCATCACTTGACCAGCCTCAGCCCCCCCCACCCATCACTTGACCAGCCTCAGCCCCCCCCCACCCATCACTTGACCAGCCTCAGCCCCCCCCCACCCATCACTTGACCAGCCTCAGCCCCCCCCCACCCATCACTTTACCAGCCTCAGCCCCCCCCCACCCATCACTTGACCAGCCTCAGCCCCCCCCACCCATCACTTGACCAGCCTCAGTCCCCCCCCCCCACCCATCACTTGACCAGCCTCAGCCCCCCCCACCTATCACTTTACCAGCCTCAGCCCCCCCCCCACCCATCACTTTACCAGCCTCAGCCCCCCCCCCACCCATCACTTGACCAGCCTCAGCCCCCCCACCCATCACTTGACCAGCCTCAGCCCCCCCCCACCCATCACTTGTCCAGCCCCCCCCACCCATCACTTGTCCAGCCCCCCCCACCCATCACTTGTCCAGCCCCCCCCCACCCATCACTTGTCCAGCCCCCCCCCCACCCATCACCTGACCTTCCCTCGGGTCAGTAGAGATTATATAATGTTACAATCGAGGAAAAGGGAAGGGAAGGGAACTATCAGAGGGGAAAGCGCCAAGCCATTACGACTATCTAGCACTGGGAAGAGGGTTAGGATACGGATTTGGGATGAGACGGAGGGTAAGGAATGGTGCCCCCAACCACTTGTGGACGGTCGGGGATTGAACGCCGACCTGCAAGAAGCGAGACCGTCGCTGTACCGTCCTGCCCAAGTGGTTGGACAAGGAGAAGGGAGAAGACGCTGGAGTCAGCTGTCACCAGACCAGCAGACCACGCCCAGTCATTGAAGTACTGCTGCTAGGGAGGCAACAGCCTGAAGGCCAGTTGCTGCCCAAACGGCTCCAGCAAGCCAAGTGGGGACAAGTCAGTAATATTTTACACCGTAATATAGCTCGGAACGTTATGAATATCAATTATTCTAATACCCTTAAGCTTGAGTTTCAAGGTCACTTGGATGGGCTAATAATTAGTGTAATTGCTAAAAATGTTACGATAAACATTAATGAAGGCAAACACCGCAAGTTAAAGTATTTAACACGGTCTAGTTGATGTTAGATTAATCTGGCAATAAATTATACTCTTATTTGATACAACCGAAGAAGCGACACAACTTATCGTTCATTAAATTAATATCGGCCACTTTCATATATGCTCAGCAATGAAGAAAACGTTCTGACTATACCTTGTTAAGAGAACCTTGACTATGTTTTTTTTTCGGGGGGGGGGGGAAGTAAAGAGGAAGGAGAGGCATAGGTGAAGGGAAGTATAGAAGTGGGAAATACAGTGAGAGGTATGAAAGCAGGCGGGCTGTCCGCCTTGCTGACACCATGTGTGGGTGTTGGCACACTATGGTGATGGTGTCAGATGTGCTGCTGCACATCCCTCACTACCCATCACCCATCACTAGGGGGGAAGGAGGGGGGGGAGTTACATGGCACCAGTAGTACACATTAATGTATATAGCTTTGTCATTACCGAATCAGGAACTTGGCAAGTATAAAAAAAGTTGTTATACTTCATTTTAGTTTTTCCCATAGATTTTATCACACGAGAATACGCTACCACCCACACCAGAATCTACTGGAATTTCGAGAAAACATTAGTCCCGAATTGTTAGTAGTAACCGTAGACACATCGTGCACAAACGTTGCTACACTGTAATTTATGGACAAAAATGACCAATGTATTTATTTCGTAGGCGACGAGTTTATTGTCTGCATCTACTTCCTCATCCCAATCGACTTGAGAATGGTCCAGGACGGACCGAAACGTCGTCGTCCCTTCACCTTCTAGTGTGTGGTCTGGTCAATATTTCGTACTTGACGACTGTTCTCTACACCTACGTTATATAAAATGATTTACATCACAGTGTGGGCGATGAGTAGGGTTAAGCGTCCGCATGCCCACCTCTCCTCTATGTAGTAACCTCCACCAATTTATTAGGATTTGTTAATAAAAAAAATTTTGCTTTGCTAAAGGTCCGGCCCGCGGTCATGTTAAGCTTATGTCATATATCCAAGTGACATACACAAAGCTGAACAAAAAAGGGTACTTTTTGACTATAGTCAGAATTGTTAGGAGTCACATTTATAACACGCACAGTTACTGTCGGTTCTGGAGTCTTAATTATCGCCTAACTACTGTGTAAATATACACATAAATTTCATACTTTGTCAGCAAACGACATATATCGGGGAAATTTAATTATGTATTTAATGACATCGTTTTTAGCGTGTGTATATGTATATTAATTCTAGTAGTGTGGAACATAGTAAATTAATGTCATACTATTGGTACAGTACTGCTACAGTCACTACAGGCCAACTGCTACACATGTAAGCCTGCTACTATAGCCACTATAGACCTACTGCTTCACCCACTATGGGCCCACCCTAAAATTATCAACAGTATTATCTCAATTTTGTTCCTTATCTCGTGTAGCCAAAACGTTGCCTCCGTTTGAAATAATATTGTTATAAGAGTGGGCGGGTGTTGAAGACTATTGGTGGAGATCACCGTGAAAACAAGCTCTGGTGGCCTCTCTCTCTCTCCTCCACACACACACACACACCCCAGCTCTGTAACTGGATGCCACATCACTAATCACAGCCGCCACTATTGCTTAGCCTGGTTTTATAATCTCCAACTTATCTCTCAGTTTCAACAAAGATTACAGGGATGATATGAGGATACATAACAGCGGGGTACGTTCAGATAAAACTACTATCAAGAGAGCCGTGCGCGTGTCAACGTGACCGTGCCGCCCTGAGCACCAGGCGCACGAGAGACAATGTAACCCACTTACACCAACAGTCTTAGAACACGTACTTGAGTACAGCCAAGAGACGCAGTCTGTCGCAGTTTGGGTTCTAGAGAAGCAACTCACCATAACCTTGAGGTGTGGGATACCTTGCTGCTGTCTAACATCCTCCAAACGATGACAGGACAAGGGTAAGCATAAATATTATCACTAGAATAAGCACGAGATGAGCAGGCGAGCATTGTCTCACTACCTGGACACAAGTGACAGGAAAATCTCTTGCGAGTAGGCCACCGCATCGCCTTCACACACACAACTTAAGTCTCCAGAATTATCTTACTTCTGGTTAGCCAACTCTTCTGTTGCACTTGTTACAAAACGCACACTAAATTTCTCTTACAACACCATTACTTCTTCTTCCCTTGGGATTACATGTCCACCTGAGAAATTTCAGCTTTGTCCCACAAATTAAACTTACTGCCAGCAGATTAATGGTATTTTCAAGGTACACAGCAACTTCAAAAGGCCTCGTGTGTTACAGAAAACACTGCTTTAAGTGTGTTTCTCAGAGTTCCCAGCCATATTAGACATACAGACAGCCATAACACACACACACACACACACCAGCAGGTGGCGCGGAGTGCCACGGGAGGAGGTGTTGTCGAGGCGAAGGTTACACCACTACTGACTCATGGACGCCACGAGGCAGCTAGCCACTACAGGCACCCACACTAGCCTGTTGCTGCTGCTCACTACTTCATGCTGCCCCACTTCTCTCTCTTCTCTCTATTCCTCCTAATTCTCTACTCGCACACACCCTGGTGATGAGTCAACTAGCACAGGTACAGTAATCCCATAATTATCACACGGAAGTATATGCTGCCGAGAACAGAAAATGGCAAAACTTTTGGCAGATCGCTCGAGGATATCCCAAGCCATACCCACCAGCACCTGTGGCCACCAGGCTACATACCTCCGTCTCCCTCATACACACATACACGCACATATAAATGGACACCCACACACGTGTAACACATATCCGGACACAGCCATAGAGAAGTTGAATGAACTATGGCGTGACATGGAGGTAGACTCAAACATAGATTCAGATGTTGATTTGACAGAACCCAAAGTGAGTACTCTAGTCGTACATGTTTACTCGTGTGTAATTACCCAAGTGTAGTTACAGGATGAGAGCTACGCTCGTGGTGTCCCGTCTTCCCTGTACTCTTTGTCATATAACACTATGAAACTACTGACGGTTTTGACCACCACCTTCTCACTTGGCTTGTTCCAACCGCTACCATTGTTTGTGAAAGTCAATTTTCTTATATTTCTTCGGCAGTTTTGTTTAGTTAGTTTAAATCTATGACCTCTTGTTCTTGACGTTCCAGGTCTCAGGAATTCTTCCTTATCAATTTTATCGCTGTTGTTGTTGTTTTAGATTCAGTTACTTGGAACAAAATGTTCCAAGTAGCACGGGCTATGGTAAGCCCGTAGTGGATTAAAATGTAATTATCTAATATGAGAATAAGGAAAAGCAGTGTTGCAAGGACTGTACTCTGAGGCACAGAGCTTTTATCTGCGCTCTGACTATTTTATATGATTTACCTGGTTGATGGGGTTCTGGGAGTTCTTCTACTCCCCAAGTCCGGCCCGAGGCCAGGCTTGATTTATGAGCACTTGGTCCACCAGGCTGTTGCTTGGAGCGGCCCGCAGGCCCACATACCCAACACAGCCCGGTTGGGCCGGCACTTTTTTTTTTTTAGAAAACAATCTAGTTTTCAATTGAAAATGTCCACGGTTGTTCCGGAAATATTTCTTATATTCAGGCGATGAGTCACAATAACGTGGCTGAAGTATGTTGACCAGACCACACACTAGAAGGTGAAGGGACGACGACGTTTCGATCCGTCCTGGACCATTCTCAAGTCGAATGTCTTATATTCGTTGGGAGGACGTTGAACAGCCGCGGACCTCTGATGTTCATACAGTGTTCTCTGATTGTGCCTATGGCACCTCTGCTCTTCACTGGTTCTATTCTGCATTTTCTTCCATATCGTTCACTCCAGTATGTTGTTATTTTACTGTGTAGATTTGAGATCTGGCCCTCCAGGACTGTTACTCTGTGTTCTGTTCGACAGGAAATTGAGTATCCACCGTCCTACTTTACCAGTTATTCCCATTGACCTCATTTTATGTGCTATCACTCCATGGTCACGTTTATCGAATGCCTTTGCAAAGTCCGTGTATACCACATCTGCATTTTATTTTCCTTATAATGCCTCTGATTTTGTCGTAATGGTCAAGTAGCTGTGAGAGGGATGATCTTCCCGCTCTAAATCCACGTTGGCCTGAGTTGTGGAGGTCATTGGTCTCTATGAAACTGGTGACCTGACTCCTGATCACTCTCTCAAATACTTTTATTATGTGGGACGTTAGTGCAACTGGTCTATAATTCTTTGCCAATGCTTTGCTCCCTCCCTTGTGTAGAGGGGCTATGTCTGCTGATTTAAGCGCATCTGGTATCTCCCCCGTGTCCAAGCTCTTCTTCCTCCACACTATACTGAGTGCCAGTAGCACAGGCACTCAGTATAGCGTGGAGGAATTGCTTGGACACGAGTAATTATCAAAAGAAGACACCAAGCCGGGGTAGACTATATAGCAAGATTCCCACGAAGACGTGACTCTACTTCACTTAACCGGTCACACAAACACTATCTTTAGCTTAGCCACTGTTAAACACTGTTAAACTTATCACTGTTAAACTTATCACTGTTAAACAACGTTATTTCCCGCTGCCCAGTCGAAGACTTTACTAATATCGACAAGCTTTTTTAGTGTCTTGTACAGAAGTAATTTTCATGCTGATTTTTGTATGAGGTGCCAAGGATGACACGAAGTTGTGACTAGAGTCTCTATGTGTTAATGGTGACCTGGACGGCTGAGGCAGTCACAGAGGGAGCAGCTGGCCATGTTAAGTGTCACCATTAGGAGGCCTGGTCGACGACCGGGCCGCGGGGACGCTAAGCCCCGGAAGCACCTCAAGGTAAGGTAACCATCCGCCACACATCACCAGCGGTCCCAATGTTCCCCACACCAATAAAGTTTGTTTTTCACTGATATTCGTTATTATTTATATCGTTATTAATTTAATGAAAATTACTTTTATTAAAGCCTAATAATGTCAGCTGCCGAGGACCCTGAGACTCGCCTCAAGGGGCCAGGAATCCGTACCAACGCGATGAGTGGGTAGGTGGGTGGAGCTAAGGGGGAGGGGGAGAGTTATAGGTAAGGGAGAGGGAGGGAGGGAGGGAGATGAGAGGTTAAGGTAGGGAGGAGTGGAAGGTTTTGGCAAGCAGGTGAGAGGCCGAGCACCGGGGCCCGTGTAGGGAAGGGGGAGAGTAGGTGGGAAGGGGAAGGAAGGGACGATGACGGGGGAGGGTGGAAAAGAGAGGGAAAGGGCGGTGACGGGGAGGAAGGGAAGGGGAGGGAAGGGGAGGAAGGGAAGGGGCGGTGACGGGGAGGAGCACAGAAGGTTTTGGCAGACAGGTTGGGGGTTAGGTCTTAAACACCTAAAGTATTCCTCACACGTGCTGTCTGCCCTTGAGAAAGGACAGTGGACAGAGGGAAGGGAAGAGTAACTGTGGACGGAAAGTGGCGAGGAACGCTGAAGGAAGAGAGGAAGGGAAGGGGGAAGGGAAGGGGGGGAAGGGAAGGGAAGGGCCTAAGTCCTGTGAGCCCAAACTATTCTGGTTCACGTTGTGAGTGGTGGAGGAAAGAAAAATTATTATTATTAACATCTTTATTGTCAAAATTAATTACAATTTTGCCTAATCTGAGGATTTCGATTAAGTCTTATTAAAGTGAGGATAATGTTGGTATTCAAAAGTTGCAAACTATGCACCTGTGTAGTCACTCACCTGTGGCAGTGTACTCACCCTCTCCAGTATACTGACGTACGCGCGCGCGCGCGCGTGTGTGTGTACTCACCTATATGTACTCACCTATATGTGCTTGCAGGATCGAGCATTGACTCTTGGATCCCGCCTTTCGAGCATCGGTTGTTTACAGCAATGACTCCTGTCCCATTTCCCTATCATACCTGGTTTTAAAATTATGAATAGTATTTGCTTCCACAACCTGTTCCTGAAGTGCATTCCATTTCCCCACTACTCTCACGCTAAAAGAAAACTTCCTTACATCTCTGTGACTCATCTGAGTTTCAAGCTTCCATCCATGTCCTCTCGTTCTGTTACTATTCCGTGTGAACATTTCGTCTATGTCCACTCTGTCAATTCCTCTGAGTATCTTATACGTTCCTATCATGTCCCCCCTCTCCCTTCTTCTTTCTAGTGTCGTAAGGCACAGTTCCCTCAGGCGCTCTTCATACCCCATCCCTCGTAGCTCTGGGACGAGTCTCGTTGCAAACCTCTGAACCTTTTCCAGTTTCATTATATGCTTCTTCAGATGGGGACTCCATGATGAGGCGGCATACTCTAAGACTGGCCTTACGTAGGCAGTGTAAAGCGCCCTAAATGCCTCCTTACTTAGGTTTCTGTGTGTGTGTGTGTGTGTGTGTGTGTGTGTGTGTGTGTGTGTGTGTGTGTGTGTGTGTGTGTGTGTGTGTGTGTGTGTGTGTGTGTGTGTGTGTGTACTCACCTAATTGTGCTTGCGGGGGTTGAGCTTTGGCTCTTTGGTCCCGCCTCTCAACTGTCAATCAACTGGTGTACAGATTCCTGAGCCTACTGGGCTCTATCATATCCACATTTGAAACTGTGTATGGAGTCAGCCTCCACCACATCACTTCCTAGTGCATTCCATTTATTAACTACTCTGACACTGAAAAAATTCTGTGTGTGTGTGTGTGTGTGTGTGTGTGTGTGTGTGTGTGTGTGTGTGTGTGTGTGTGTGTGTGTGTGTGTGCGTGCGTGCGTGCGTGCGCGTACGTGTGCGCGTCATGTCCTTGTTGTGTGTGCATGTTTTCATGAGTGAGCATTTATCTTTGCGTGGGCGTGGATGTGCTGGCAAGGCACCAGGTGTGGGCGTGGATGTGCTGGCAAGGCAGCAGGTGTGGATGTGCTGGCAAGGCAGCAGGTGTGGGCGTGGATGTGCTGGCAAGGCAGCAGGTGTGGGCGTGGATGTGCTGGCAAGGCAGCAGGTGTGGGCGTGGATGTGCTGGCAAGGCAGCAGGTGTGGGCGTGGATGTGCTGGCAAGGCAGCAGGTGTGGGCGTGGATGTGCTGGCAAGGCAGCAGGTGTGGGCGTGGATGTGCTGGCAAGGCAGCAGGTGTGGGCGTGGATGTGCTGGCAAGGCACCAGGTGTGGGAGTGCCAGCCTCGACACTGTCACCTGCTCTTAAGAATAACTAGCCTCGTCACTTGGCGCTCCTCCACCTAATTCTTCCGGGTAACGATCTAATCACTTCCGGTGACAGACAGACATGCTGGGCGACTCTGACCATCATCGCTCAACAAGACAGCAACATGAATATCATTCATTATCTACCATGACCTTCAGAATGTCTTCCAGAAACCTGACAAGCACCCACCAACGGTCTTTACCAAACCTGATCCTTGCTGCCTGGTGGTTCCTGGTTATGGTATAAGGTTAATAAACAGTTTATGTCCGTAGCCTGTGTCTGTCTTGGCGCAACACACACACACACACACACACACACACACACACCGCCCCTCTCTACACACACCCCCACACACACCTGTATATCTACACCACTACTGCACAATCTACACCTCGCTACACCTCCAGCCTGACCGTCAACAAACCAACATTAACTGATTCATCTCGGTGATCTAAATTAAGTGCCTTAATCTAGAATCATCAGCACATTACCATTCCTAGTATGAATATAATATATAATGAATATAATGCTCAATATGAATCACGACTTGAATGGTGCCCCAAGCTGTAAATCATTTTTAAATTATGATCCCGGAAGGATTCGAACCTGCGAGGCTAGAGATTACTCCACTGGCTAACACAGTACCGATACCACTGCACCACCGAGTACCTGTGTGGGTTGGTCGCTCCCGGAGCTCATACGCTGCCAGCCGTATGACTGACGGCTTGGGACCACTCAAGCTTTGTTTCAGACTTGTGTACTGTGGTCCCAGTGTGTGTTCCCAGCGTGTGGTCCCAGTGTGGTCCCAGCGTGTGGCAGCATTTGTGCTTTAGGACCAAGCAAAACACAGAAAAACGCACAAACACACACAGACAAACACTCTAAGAGGAACTTTACTGAGAGGCGGGACCAAAGAGCCAAAGCTCAACCCTCGCAAGCACAACTAGGTGAGTACAAAAACACGCACACAGGCCTACACATACATACAAATATACACCGACATACATGCTCCCCCCCCCCCCCCCCGCAGCTCCTATATAGGCGAAAGTAAACTGGGAATAAATTAATTAGGACTTATTAAGGTATAAACTTCCCGGAATTTCTTTTCCGTTAATTGAAGGAAAAAACTTTCTGTCTACAAATTGCTACAACCAGGAGCCAGATTCACGAAAGCACTTACGCAAGCACTTACGAACCTATACATCTTTCCTCGATCTTTGGCGGTTTTGTTTACAATTATTAAACAGTTAATGAGCTCCGAAGCACCAGGAGGCTGTTTATAACAATAACAACAGTTGATTGGCAAGTTTTCATGCTTGTAAACTGTTTAATAAATGTAACCAAAGCCGTTAAAGATTGAGGAAAGACGTACACGTTCGTAAGTGCTTGCGTAAGTGCTTGCGTGAATCTGGCCCCCAGATCGCTAATTAATTCCCTGCACACTAATCAACACCCAATAAGAACCGCCACAAATCTGAAAACCAATCATAACTGAGTATGTGACACGTGGCTGTGACGTCAGTGGCTACTTGCCTTCCGTCATGACATGAGGAGTTAACATGTGTTAAACAGATGGTTATACCATGAGGCCGCATGCGGCCACATGTCCACACTCTCTCTTGGCGGGGACGCTCTCCACCGCCCTGCTGGCCGGGAGGGAGGGGGAGGGGAGAGAGAGGGGGAGAGGGAGAGAGGGGGGGAGAGGGAGAGAGAGGGGGAGAGGGAGAGAGAGGGGGAGAGGGAGAGAGAGGGGGAGAGGGGGAGAGGGGGGGAGAGGGAAGATAGAGGGAAGAGAGAGGGAAGAGAGAGGGAAGAGGGAGAGAGGGGAAGAGGGGAAGAGAGAGAGAGAGAGGAAGAGAGGGAGAGAGAGAGCGAACCAGAGCCACATATAAACCATATCCGCCACGCCTCGTAACCAAAACTCATCAGCTGATCTAACAAAGCCATTTAAGAAGAAATAAATATTCCTATTTCCGTCCTTCCATTGTTAGCAGACTGGTCGATGCAGGCTGGTCGATGCAGGCTGGTCCTTGCAGGCTGGTCCTTGCAGGCTGGTCCTTGCAGGCTGGTCCTTGCAGGCTGGCCCTTGCAGGCTGGCCCTTGCAGGCTGGCCCTTGCAGGCTGGCCCTTGCAGGCTGGTCCTTGCAGGCTGGTCCTTGCAGGCTGGTCGTAGCAGACTGGTCCTTGCAGGCTGGTCGTAGCAGACTGGCCCTTGCAGGTTACGAGCTTAGCTTACTACACCAAGCAGGGCCAAGTACAGGTGGTAAATGCTTATGTTATCTCGTCACATCAACTTCTCAGAATAAAGACTAATTAATATGCAGTCACTGAGCAATGGCAGCATTAAGGAGCCTTGTGTAAGCCAGACCTCGGGGCTCAAACTGCCAGGCACACATTACTGCACAACATATTCCCAGAAGCTGCTCGGTATTGTGGCAGCGGCAGAGTGTCTGCCTGAGAGCCGTCGTGATGGTGTTAAAGAGGCGGCCCTTCGCGTCAACACCTACCTACGCTTGGAGAAATGATTCACAATATTGTTTGGTGTTAAGGCTGCCGTATGTCGAGCAGCTGCGCCGAACAGCCTAGGTTGAGCAGACTACTAACCAGGGGTCAGAGACCGGGCCGCAGGGACGCTGATTCCCGGAACCAACGAAAGGGGACTAAGATAAGGTAACTGGCAGGGACAGGGGTGTCCCTGCCAGTGAAGAACAAAGTTCAACAGGTGAACATATGACCATCAAAGTAAGATAGCTTCTTGAGAACAAGCAAATCAAAGGCAACTGAAGAATATCAAGTGAGAACACTGTGGAGAATGAAGACATTTGAGAGAATCATTGTCTCACCCGCCATGTCTAACGTCCACTGATGAGGAGGAATTGTTGTGTGTGTTCAAGTAGTTGTGCTCGCGGGGGTTGAGCTCTGGCTCTTACGGCCCGCCTCTCAACTGTCAATCAACCTTTTTCACACACACAACCGAATCGATAGGGTAGATAAAGACAGGCTATTTAACACAAGGGGCACACGCACTAGGGGACACAGGTGGAAAACTGAGTGCCTAAATGAGCCACAGAGATATTAGAAAGAACTTTTTGAGTGTCAGAGTGGTTGACAAATGGAATGCATTAGGAAGTAATGTGGTGGAGGCTGACTCCATACACAGTTTCAAGTGTAGATATGATAGAGCCCAATAGGCTCAGGAACCTGTACACCTGTTGATTGACGGTTGAGAGGCGGGACCAAAGAGCCAGAGCTCAACCCCCGCAAGCACAATTAGGCGAGTACACACACACACACACACACACACACACACACACACACACACACACACACACACACACACACACACACACACACACACACACACACACAGGAAGCAGCTCGTAACAGCTGTCTAACTTCCAGGTACCTATTTGCTGCTAACTAACAGGGGCATTAGGCTGAGAGAAATTGCCTATTTGTTTCCGCCATCGCCGGGGATCGATCCCCGGGCCATAGGATTATGAGTCATAAGCGCTGTCCACTCAGCCAGCAGGCCCCTATGTGTGTGTGTGTGTGTGTGTGTGTGTGTGTGTGTGTGTGTGTGTGTGTGTGTGTGTGTATGTGTATGCTCACCTATTTGTGTCTGCAGGATCGAGCATTGTCTCTTGAATCCCGCCTTTCGAGCATCGGATGTTTACAGCAATGACTCCTAACCTATTTCCCTGTCATTCCTGCTTTTACAGTTATGGATGGAGTTCGCCTTTACAACCTGCTCCTTTAGGTCATTCCATTTACTCACTTCCCTCACGCTAAAAGTAAACTTGCTAACTTCTCTATGACACATCTGAGTCTCACGCTTCCATCCTTGCTCCCTTGTTCCATTGTTAGTAATTGTAATCATTTCCTCTCTTTCCACCTTGTCAGTCCCTCTAAGTATTTTATATAGTGTTTGGGTGCCTTGGTATACTTAGTTAAGTCGACACTACTAAGGTGCCACGCCCAACAATACTCTAAAACTGGTCTCAAGTAGGTGGTAAACAGCCACCTAAATACCTTCTTATTTACGTTTCTGAATGACGTTCTGACTTTTGCTAGTGTAGACTGCTGATGTTATCCTGTTTATATGAGCCTCCAGAGTTAGGTTTGTTATGTCCACTCCCAGGTCTTTTTCTCTAGTTGTTATAGGGAGGTAGAGTCCCTTTATCGTGTACTGTCCTTTTAGGAAGGTGTTGGTGGCAGTAGGGGTGGGTGGCAGTAGGGGTGGGTGGCACTAGGGGTGGGTGGCACTAGGGGTGGGTGGCACTAGGGGTGGGTGGCACTAGGGGTGAGGTGGGGGGGTAGCATATAGTGGGTGGCGACCCTGACGCCTCTCTACCACCCAGGGCGACCACATTATTGGTCAAGGCGCCACTATCACTCCCATAGCACAACTCTCACTAACTCCCCAGGTGACATCTAGGTTCCCTTGGCACTGTACGCGTCTCAGGGGATGGTGGCGCCCCCCCCCCCCCCGGCACTGTTTACATCACACACAGTGTGCTGGACGTCTCGGTGGCGCCGCCAGAGTCAAATATCTCACAAGGAAGGACTGACGAGTAACCAGTTGTCAGACCTGTCAAGCCATTATGTAAGGCGGCATTAAGACGCTCCGTCAGAGCTGCAGGTATGGGTGGTGATGTAAGGCAGTGCGACACGTCCATGTATTGCAGTAACAGCGGAGCTACTTTCTTTATCATGTCCGTCTTGAGAGATTCCTTACTCTTGACGCAATATATAACACGGGAATCTTATGTCTGAACACGGGAGGATCTGTGACACGATACATGCACAAAATATCTCTCAAAATAGAAAATACCCGCTGGAACCCATGTTGACTCCAAAAGGTTGCACAGTTTAAGGTAGGGTTGGCCCTAGAATGTAAATTTCCCATCAGAACATGCGTTTTACACGTCAATGTCGCGCACGGGCACGTTGCAACATATAGTGGTGCATGGGGTACCTTGCATCACATAGTGGCGTACAGGCACCTTGCAACACATAGTTGTGAACGCGCAGTTTGCAACACATAATGGCACACGGGTACCTTGCAACACATAATTGTGAACGCGCAGTTTGCAACACAGTGCCACACGGGTACCTTGCAACACATAGTTGTGAACGCGCAGTTTGCAACACATAGTGGCGCACGGGCATCTTGCAACATCCAGAAGTTATAATCCACCATGACTGGTTTGCATAATTAATTTTCAGAATGATTAATAGGAAGTCGTTATTCACTTGCAGGAGCTGTGGCCGTCTGCCTCCCTCAGCTCCCCAGTGTGTATTTACTATTTGTCCCTGCAGGATGGAGGTGTTAGGTCTTGGACCCCGACTTTTTAACCGTCGGGTCTGGCATGTGTGTGTGTCCTTCGTTCTTCTGCTGACATAAGCAGAAGTTAGATCTCCATAGTCTCCATAGAAGTTAGATCTGGTGTTAGATCTCCAGTTATGGCCGCTCCTAACTCTCTTTTTCAGACGTTAGAAGTAAACTTCTCTTTATCCTGTACTGTATATAGGGTTTCCTTACTCCAACTCCTATCCTCATAACCTTACAATTCTCAGAGTTAAAGTCTAGTAGTCATTTCTCAGACCATCTCTGGAGGTTTTCTAGGTCATCATGTAATGGTTTGCAGTCCTCCTCAGTTCTGAGTCGCCTCATTAGCGACTCAGTCTGCCCAGCCCTCTCTATAGTGTGTGACTGTTGACATTAATGTGTGTGCGCGTGTCAGCAAACATGGATAAGAATGAGCCTACGTCCTCTGTTAAATCGTTTATATATATTAGACACAGGAAGGGCCCATAGTACCGACCCTGAGGTACTCCACTCGTTACCTCTCTCCATTCTGATAAGTCTCCTCTAACTATGACTGCCTTCTTCCTGAGAGATACTCCTCCACCCACATCAGTACTTTTCCTGGTACACCAGCCGGTTTGTGTTAGTTTGCATAGGAGTCGCTTGCGAGGAACGGTATCAAAACGTTTCTGCCAATATAGGAAAATAGTCTGCCCAGCCCTCTCTATACTGTGTGACTGTTGACACTAATATGTGTGCGTGCGTGTGCGCGTGCACTCGTCACTTGCGTGCGTGTCCTCTTACGCTAGAGGACTCTGGCGTAACTGCCTCCAGTCAAGAGTGGCGCAGGCTTCACCCAGACCACTATGGGAGCAGCTCTGGGCCTGGACGCTGCCTCACCGACCAAGCCTCGGCTTGTCAACTCATAAAGGAGAATGTGAGCATTACATCAGCGTCTGCACACGTGAGAGGCGGCACCAGTGTCTGGCGCGTGCTGGCGCGAACCTCCTCCATCCTCGCTACTCTCAACTGTACGGCTCTGATGGACGACTGGTCTCTCTATCTCCTGTGAGTGTTGTGGCACCAGTCGTCTCTGTGGCTGGTGTCTTGTCGTCTCTGTGGCTGGTGCCTTGTTGTTGTCTGTGGCTGGTGCCTTGTTGTTGTCTGTGGCTGGTGCCTTGTTGTTGTCTGTGGCTGGTGCCTTGTTGTTGTTGTCTGTGGCTGGTGCCTTGTTGTTGTTGTCTGTGGCTGGTGCCTTGTTGTTGTTGTCTGTGGCTGGTGCCTTGTTGTTGTTGTCTGTGGCTGGTGCCTTGTTGTTGTTGTCTGTGGCTGGTGCCTTGTTGTTGTTGTCTGTGGCTGGTGCCTTGTTGTTGTTGTCTGTGGCTGGTGCCTTGTTGTTGTTGTCTGTGGCTGGTGCCTTGTTGTTGTTGTCTGTGGCTGGTGCCTTGTTGTTGTTGTCTGTGGCTGGTGTCTTGTCGTCTCTGTGGCTGGTGCCTTGTTGTTGTTGTCGTCTCTGTTTTACTTGTTGGTGGGGGTCGTGATGTTTGTGTTTGTGTGACTGTTGCTATGTCCATGTTTGTCATTGTTTGGTTTCACTGTTGTGTTACATTATTTGCCAAGATCTTGCGAGCAGGAGCTGAGGAAGGTGAGGTATGTGCAGGAGCTGAGGAAGGTGAGGTATGTGCAGGAGCTGAGGAAGGTGAGGTATGTACAGGAGCTGAGGAAGGGGACTTTCACCCTATTCCTTCCAAGACATCCCCTCCCCCCCCCCCCTCACCCCCGATATCACCCACATAACACACCGACCTGGACCACCAGACACGCTACTAGCCCCACAAGATCAAGGCAGCAATTGAACTCATAAACGACTTTGAAAAGCAATGGAAAATAAGTCCAAACAAACAAAAAGTTCAAGATAATACACATTGGAAAAAAAAGACACCCAGACCCCATTACCCTTGACACCCGGCCTATGCAACATGGACACGTAGGCACAACACTGGCACCCAGGATCAACAGAACAGATATAACAATTCACCTAAAGAACAGAATACAAAACACAAAAATAGCCTTAGGAAACCCGAAGACATTCGGAGCCCTTATCACAAACATACAACTGCACTTATATATGACTCATTATAGGGGGAAGAGATTCTTGCGAGTGGCAGGTCTGTGTGTCTCTTCTCTATCTCCTTTCTCATAGATTGGGAATACATTTACCTTTTTCCAGCAGCTGAGCAATTCCCCCTGTGTAAGTGACAGTTACTAAAGGTAAGTGTTAAGAGGTACGCTGAAGGCCCGGGCTGCTTCTCTCAATATCCACGGGGACACTTTATCTGGCCTAACAGCTTTATTTTGGTCTAGTGAGGTCCTAGTTGTTCCTTGCTGTTGTAACTTCAATATTTAATAGTCAGTGGTTACCTCCTCTTCTAGTATTGTGTGTGTGTGTGTGTGTGTGTGTGTGTGTGTGTGTGTGTGTGTGTGTGTGTGTGTGTGTGTGTGTGTGTGTGTGTGTGTGCGCGCGCGCGCGCGCACGTACAATATTAGGGGTGGTACCATCTCAATAAGAGAGAGAGAGCCATGTTTACATTCAGGGCCAGAGCCATTCCTGCTGTTAGTGCGAATATTGACTATGTAAATCACGAATGACCCGGATAAACTCAAGGTAAACTGTCTGAGAACTTCAAATAACATGAATGTTAACCCGAGGCAATGTCTAAGTAAAGTACCAGTAGGGGAGAAGACTTAGAGAGGAGAGCTGGGGACGCTGAGGCCAGAGTGGCCAGCGGTCACTCGCCAGGGGCCGGCCAGCCTCTGCTGACCCTTGTGAGAGGCTGGCCATGACCCACACACCTGCCTCACCCTCCTCCTGTGACACACCTGCCTCACACAACCTGTGAGCCTCACCCACCCACCATATATGAGGGGAGGAGGTGAGGTACCTCACGACGCAAGCACGGTAGCAAGGTCCCCTTAACAATACTATGTGATGACCTAAATATGAGGTCAGGCAACATGGCCCTCGACGTGGCCCCGAACATCACTGAGCCATCTGGTCGGATCACCGTAACATTTAAACACTCCGTACCCCGCCCAAGCTGAGGCTGACCACGGCACTATTGTACTAATGTTGCTGCACGAACCCCAAGCTTACAGCTGGGTGTACGAACCCCAAGCTTACAGCTGGGTGTACGAACCCCAAGCTTACAGCTGGGTGTGCAACACACCAACTCAACTCTGTGTTCTCTAAACAACGTTCACGTGCGGCTCCACGTGATATACAGAGTGTTGTGGGAGACGCGTCCTGGTAAAGAGAGTCTAGGGAGACCTTCTCGTCTCCTCAGTTTGTCGAACCTTCCAAACAATTTGAACTAATAATCTATAAAAGTAACCAAATGCCAGCCAGCCAGCCAGCCAGCCAGGCAGCCAGGCAGGCAGCCAGCCAGGCAGCCAGCCAGCCAGCCAGCCAGCCAGCCAGCCAGCCAGCCAGCCAGCCAGCCAATCAGCCAGCCTCACATACACAGCACCGTCACGCCCTCCTCGCTGCACCAAATAAGGAACCATGCAGAACAATTTTCTGGTGAAAGAATGAGACGAGTGGTGCACCATCACCAGTATACCTCCAGTATACCTGGTTGATGGGGTTCTGGGAGTTCTTTTATTCCCCAAGCCCGGCCCGAGGCCAGGCTTGACTTGTGAGAGTTTGGTCCACCAGGCTGTTGCTTGGAGCGGCCCGCAGTCCCACATACCCACCACAGCCCGGTTGGTCCGGCACTTCTTGAAGAAAACTATCAAGTTTTCTCTTGAAAATGTCCACGGTTGTTCCGGCAATATTTCTTATGCTCGCTGGGAGGATGTTGAACAACCGTGGACCTCTGATATTTATACAGTGTTCTCTGATTGTGCCTATGGCACCTCTGCTCTTCAATGGTTATATTCTGCATTTTCTTTCATATCGTTCACTCCAGTATTTTGTTATTTTACTGTGTAGATGAATGGAATAGGCAAGACAGACTTATAGACTATCTAGCAGTGGTAGTTCACGAATTACCTTACGCAGGTAGAACCTAAGTACGCAAATGAGCCTCAGAGACATTTGAAATAAGTAATTGTGGGTTGGGTATCAACTCTTCAACCATGTTATTGTGACTCATCGCCAGCTTAGAAATAATTCTTTCAGTGTCAGAGTAGTTAACAATTAAAGTGGTGGAGGCAAACTCGACACGTAACTGGAAATATGACAACCCAACAAGCTCTGGAACCTGTACATCAGTCGATTGAGGATTGAGATCCGAAATTCAAGATTGAATTGCGGATCTTCCTCTTCCACTGACGTCCCTCCTCAGTCCCCCCCCTCACTATGATCTCCTGCCATCACACCCAGGCCTCCACCCACTGTGGCCACCCATCACACCCAGGCCTCCACCCACTGTAGCCACCCATCACACCCAGGCCTCCACCCACTGTAGCCACCCATCACACCCAGGCCTCCACCCACTGTAGCCACCCATCACACCCAGGCCTCCACCCACTGTGGCCACCCATCACACCCAGGCCTCCACCCACTGTAGCCACCCATCACACCCAGGCCTCCACCCACTGTAGCCGCCCATCACACCCAGGCCTCCACCCACTGTAGCCGCCCACCATCCACCCTTCCTCAGCCCCCCCCCCATCCCACAGTTGTGGGTAGGGGTGAGTCAGCGAGGGGGGGCCAGCAGGGGTCCATTGTTTACTCAGCAGAGGGCGTGGGGGCGCTGCTCCCTGGCGTCCCACTCCCAGGAATTTCCATACATATTCGGGCCTCTGAGTCTTGGGCTGCCGCCAAGTGAAGTACCGACCAGGGCAAGTTTCACGAAAGTACTTACGCAAGAACTTACGAACCTGTACATCTTTTCTCAATCTTTGGCGGCTTTGTTTACAATTATTAAACAGTTAATGAGCTCCGAGGCACAAGGAGGCTGTTTATAATAATAACAACTGAATGGGAAGTTTTCATGCTTGTAAACTGCTTAATAAATGTAACCAAAGCCGTCAAAGATTGAGGAAAGGTGTACTGGTTCGTAAGTGCTTGCGTAAGTACTTTCGTGAATCTGGCCCCTGATCCTTATAATGAGTAGAGGCAGTGTGTATATAAGAACTACTCAGGCGCCTCACACACGCCCCAACTACTCACAAGGATCACTCACCCTGACAGGTAAACAGCGCCATCTCACGTCACTTCCTTAACTACATACCTGAAGAAGAAAGAACATTTCAAAGCATTAATAACACATAATTAAGGTTGGTTGGTTTCTTAATACAATATATCGCAAGATAACACATGTTTTGAAGTCCGACAAATGTAGTCAAAATGAAGTTAATGTTTTGTGGTTCTTGTGCTAAGATAAGAAACATTTAAGGTGCCAGAGTTATCTCTGGGTTCGATTCCCGGGCAGAACCCAAACGTTTGGACACGTGTCTTTACACCTGATGACTCGGTTCAACCAACAGTAAATAGGCACCCTGGAGTGAGGAGACTGTTGTGGATCGCATTCTGGGAACCAAACGTTTTAAACAATTCATAATTTATAAACTTAGAGCATATCTGGAGTATACTTGGAGTATACCTGGAGTCTACTTGGAGTATACCTGGAGTCTACTTGGAGTATACTTGGAGTAGTGAGAGCAAATATTGCGTGAGAGCCGCTAGGAACCACGCGTGTTTAGGGAGCGCAGCGCCACACCTGTAGATGCCTCGGGATGTGTAACACTACAACTCTCAGATCAGATTTACGGGCTCGCCATAGTCTGTGCTACATGGACACATCGTTCCGAGTAGCTAAATCTAGAACACCAACAACCCAGATCAGATCTCTTAAGTGAGTAATCACTAATAATCTTAAACTGCTGTCCAGTCTTGTCTAAAGTTGTTAGACAAAATTGAAGACTGAGTACTTGTACGTCTGGTGCCTTATAGCTGAGTGGACAGCGCTTCGGATTCATAGTCCTGAGGTTACGGGTTCGATCCCCGGTGGAGGCGGAGACAAATGGGCAAAATGTTTCTTTTAACCCCTGATGCCCCTGTTACCTAGCAGTAAATAGGTACCTGGGAGTTAGACAGCTGCTACGGGCTGCTTACTGGGGGGATGGAGGCCTGGTCGAGGACCGGGCCGCGGGGACACTAAGCCCTGAAATCATCAAGATAACCTCAAGAGAACCACATCAAGTGAGAAGCGAAGTTAGTGTATGTGAACCAATAGTCTACTTTCAGACTCTACGCCACAAGAGAGAGACGTGGCTCTATGACTTGTATTATACAACTGTTACAAAAATATACATAACCCCTATTTACCGCTGCTCGTGTATCTCGGTGCTGCTCATATCTTCGTAACTATGTAACACAAAATTGGGGACATGGTTGTAAAGTGATTGGCTGGTGGTGTTCCAGGGAACACTGCTACCCTAAGGCCGAAGACGAGTTCTGTGACCAGAGAGTTCTCAGCCACACACGAGTCACAGGTCACACTTGTACGTCTGTACGACTACGTTACTTGTACGTCTGAGTGTTGTGTAACACTCAGGACGGCTACGTCACTTGTACGTCTGAGTGTTGAGTAACACTCAGGACGGCTACGTTACTTGTACGTCTGAGTGTTGTGTAACACTCAGGACGGCTGGTACGTTACTTGTACGTCTGAGTGGCTACGTTACTTGTGCGTCTGAGGGTTGTGTAACACTCAGGACGGCTACGTCACTTGTACGTCTGAGTGGCTACGTTACTTGTACGTCTGAGTGGCTACGTCACTTGTACGTCTGAGTGGCTACGTCACTTGTACGTCTGAGTGTTGTGTAACACTCAGGACGTTACCCAACATCTGATCTCTCACTGACGGTGCCAGTTATGTGGCACCAGTGCCTCTAGGAGTTCAAGGTCAGTTGTGTTGTTGTACTTGGCACTGGTGGCGCCTCTGGCTGCCTGTAGTGCCACTGTCTTTGGCACACTTTACCACCCATGCCTGCCTTCCTTCTCCCACTTCTTAGTCATTACATTCAAGGTCAGACACTTAAGTGTACGTCTTAATCCAACAGTTGGACACTTAGTGAACGTCTTAATGCAACAGTTGGACACTTAGTGTACCACTTACGGGCTATTCATGCCCGTGCCACCTCTTGGGTGGCTTAATCATCATCAATCAATCAATCTGCTCGAGCACAGTAGTCACGGGACCCTCGACCTCACACACGGTCATGTCTCCTCATCGTGGCCCGGCTTGTCCCAGGGCGGGGCCATGGCCTCTGGGCTTCATCACTGGAGAGACGCAGGGGACCTCTCAAGTATAGACCCAATGTCTTCAGGGTTCGACACCTGGCCAAACATCTTTGACAGCCAGACGACGGCTGGTGTACCACGTGACTCAGATACCTGTGTACACTGGTATCTGTCACTGCTATAGAGACGTTAGAAAGAATTTTTTCAGTGTCAGAGTAGTTAATAAATGGAATGCATTAGGCAGTGATGTGGTGGAGGCTGACTCCATACACAGTTTCAAGTGTAGATATGATAGAGCCCAATAGGCTCAGGAACCTGTACATTAGTTGATTGACAGTTGAGAGGCGGGACCAAAGAGCCAGAGCTCAACCCCCGTAAGCACAACTAGGCGAGTACACTAGGCATGGCCTCACACACACTTGTGTACACAGTACTCAGCTCTCTATGTTATGAGGTTGATCTTCAGCTCCTGGGAGTCACTTTTTAATCCTTAATGTACACAGGTTTCAAAACTTTGTGAGTTCCGTCATATGAACATTTGAATCCTTATACAGTATAGTCTTCCTTCACTTCTTGCCCGCACTGATTACATTTTAATGTTCCTTCTGCGCTGGGATGGGGCCCCCGTCCCATCCCAATTCCTTATCGTGATTCCATCCAAATGCTACATAGTCGTAATAGCTTGGCGTTCCTTCCCTTCCACTTTCCCTGCAAGGTTTACATGGGTCCTTGGCGCTAATTACTCTCGTCACCACTTCACCGCCGTCCGTAAGCATTAACAAGTAGGATCTTATGTCCCATTTTCTCAGATCGAACTTTTATATTCCTCAGATTGTTTCATGATACTGCAGCTTGATTTTCCATTTTGTATGTTAGTGTTGTGAAGGGTGGCGAGTGGGGTCCTTGTAACTCCTGCCTCCACACCGCTCCTGGTGAAGGTCCTCTATATAATAATGTGGGATTACCTCCATGTTGATTTACGGGCTACTCATCCCCGTGCCACCTCTTGGGTGGCTTAATCTCCATCAATCATCGTGGGTGGAGAGGTAGAGGCTGTGGTGGAGGCTGTGACAACATGAGAGATGGTCACAGCCTCACAGCAGTGAGAGGAAATGTATATGTTTATCTCTCAGAATGTTCGGTAATACGTTTATTGTTTGTGATGTGTGTTTATGTATGTATTAACACGATGTACTGAACGGGGTGAGAATAGCTTCAGCTACCTCATCCCTTTGTGTGTATTTTACCTCAATAAACTTATTTCAATTTTAATTTCAATTTCACAGCAGTGAGGGTGCTCAGCGGCCACAGCCACTCACATACACTGATAACACACACGCTGATCCTGTTACAGAAGCCTAGCCAATCACTGGTGCTCTTACACACTCGGTACCGGTGTATTTACGACAAGATGGCGCTACAGAAGCACAATGTGCCCTCTCTCACCTGGCCATGTGCTGATGGATGACCCGCAAAGCACCACGATATCAATGTTATCATCAATAGAAAACTTATCACATCTCAGCACATCAATTTCGCAGCTGCAATAATCCTGGCACGTCAAGCACATAGTCGAGATGGTTGAGAGTGCAGCTGCGCAAAAGACAAACAGGTGTTGATGTACTTTCCGTGTGTTTCACCCCGAGGGCAGACTCGTACCTCATCTTTAGTGCACATCAGAGTGATGGCGCCTCCCGCCACACTCACCCAGACGAGGTCAAGTATATGGGATTGGATCATCAGGGCCACTTTGTCAGTGTGATCGGAGACTCTTGGTCTGTGAGGCAAGAGCAGCCAGGAGCTGCGGAGACTCACCACCCGTCCCTCACACCTCACACTGGCTCACACCTCACCCTGCGCTCTGTAATGAATAACGCATACACTATACTGCCGTTAATGATGATATTATTCATGTTCCGTTATTGAGAACCTCTCTAGTGTCCCTGAATGTTATCATTCTCTTCTATGGTGCAAGGACGTCTTCACTGATGTCTTCACTGAGACAAGGAAGTCTTCACTGATGTCTTCACTGAGAGTCAACATAATTACGTTAAAGATGGTCAAAATATATTTTTTGATAAGTTAAATGAACTCTGTGGTTCATTCTTGAGCCTATTATGTCCTCCGGTAACCCTGTCCACCACCGCCCACGGGACGGGTATGGGGTCCACCACCACCCACGGGACGGGTATGGGGTCCACCACCACCCACGGGACGGGTATGGGGTCCACCACCGCCCACAGGACGGGTATGGGGTCCACCATGTATCCCAGTGGTGCTGGTGAAGGTGGGGGCAGATGAGTGTGACGAGCCATGATGATCAGGAGTCATCAGACTCGATGACCTTCAATAATATTCATGTTACTCTTTTCATTTGTTGGTGCTGAAGTCTCGCAGAAGGTGAGGTGTTCGTGTGAGATCGTAGAGGTTATCTCGTGGGTGCTCAGTGCTCTCCTGTTCCTCCCCTAGCCTGAGCACCCTAGCTTGAGCACCCTAGACTGAGCACCGTGTTGTGGGTACATGCTCAGTGCTCCCTACCTCTTCCCCCCCTCCCCCCCCCCTTGCTTCATCACACTACACCTCAGCTCCTACTCAACACTCTCCAACCTCTCCTCTTACAAAGAACGTCGCTTTTCGTTCGTAGGCGTTACATGAGGCCAAAAATTGTCGTACTAGGGGCAAAATGGAAGCGGTTGGCGAAAGTGTCGTACTGTCCCGTTTTCTGTTTTGGGTCCTCTGGTAGGCTAGGAGAGACCACTTTAAATGTACCGTTTTCTTGACGGCGGCAAACCTTAGGAGGACGAGCTAGTCAACCATAGAGGAACAGACGCATCGGGAAGGGGGAGGAGATATAGGATGGTGGGGGAGAAGGAAGGGGAGAGGAGGGAGGGGGGAGGGTGGGGGAAGGGGAGAGGAGGGAGGGGGGAGGGTGGGGGAAGGGGAGAGGAGGGAGGGGGGAGGGTGGGGGAAGGGGAGAGGAGGGAGGGGGGAGGGTGGGGGAAGGGGAGAGGAGGGAGGGGGGAGGGTGGGGAAAGGGGAGAGGAGGGAGGGGGGAGGGTGGGGGAAGGGGAGAGGAGGGAGGGGGGAGGGTGGGGGAAGGGGAGGGGGGTTGCACAATACCACTACCGTATGTGCTGAGGGGGGGCGGGGCGGGGCGAGGCGGGGGCAGGGGGGGGGACTTGTTCTACAACAAAAACTGGCGACCATCCACTTGCGGCTGAGACCTGTCAGTGGCACCCACACCCCGCCCACACCCCGCCCACGCCCACACTCACACCCCGCCCACACTCTGCCAACTCATCAATCACATCTCATGAGAATATCTGGATACAGGAAGGGAATGGGGGACCGCGGCTGACACCAGTCCGGGGCTGGTGATAGCCAGGTGTGGGATAGTCAGATGTAGGATAGCCAGGTGTAGGATAGCCAGGTGTAGGATAGCCAGGTGTAGGATAGCCAGGTGTAGGATAGCCAGGTGTAGGATAGCCAGGTGTAGGATAGCCAGGTGTAGGATAGCCAGGTGTAGGATAGCCAGGTGTGGGATAGCCAGGTGTGGGATAGCCAGGTGTGGGATAGCCAGGTGTGGGATAGCCAGGTGTGGGATAGCCAGGTGTGGGATAGCCAGGTGTAGGATAGCCAGGTGTAGGATAGCCAGGTGTGGGATAGCCAGGTGTGGGATAGCCAGGTGTGGGATAGCCAGGTGTGGGATGGTCAGGTGGGAAAAGCGAGAGGTCAGAAGCCTGGAGTTTCCACTGTAATGTAAATAGAGAATCAGATGCGGTGGATGTCGCTATTGTTTACCCTGTGAGGGAGGGGATCCCGGCCACTGCCTCCCTCCCTCTCTCTCTCCCTCTCTCTCTCTCTCCCTCTCTCTCTCCCTCTCCCTCTCCCTCTCCCTCTCTCCTTCCCTCCCTCTCTCTCTCTCTCCCTCTCCCTCTCTCCTTCCCTCCCTCTTCCTCCCTCTCCCTCTCTCTCTCCTTCCCTCCCTCTCTACTCATAATTGAGTTTTCAGGACCGAGCTCATGTTCCTGGACCCCGCCTCGCTAAATGTTGGTCATCTAAGGAAACGACTCCCACCCTCAGTGTTGGTCATCGTGTCTGTAAAACTAGTGCCACACCCTCCACTATTTCTCCTTCTAGTTGGAGGTGCTGGGTTGTGCTGCCGCTCAAGGTTACACTCTGACTAAACGGAGAGATCATCTGCTTCTCTCTCTTTCCATCACAATTTTCTACAACATGAGCAACAGCAATGACTAAAACTTAGGAATGGTTTTGTTTCCAGTACGGCTCTTTTCTATATTTCATCCATTTTGTTTGTTATTCCATCTGCATTTGTTTTTCAGATATTTAGACTCCTTATTGGTACCGTATCAGGTGAAACCTGTCTGTCTTAGTGCCTGCTTTAAGGAAGGAGGAGGGTGCGCCACCTGGCCCCATCACCTTGCTACTCAGTTGTTTCTCTGAAAGTTGTGCTCTCTCATAGGCTACTGTGACCCCGTGTAATGCTACCTCTGACCACGAGCCAGGACCACAGGGTTACATTCTGGTACCCAGTCCAGTCTAAACTTAATTGGAACTAGCGCTGCCTAATTGTAATGGCTAGGTAAATCTCTGTATTATTCTTCTATATGATTATCCTCTTTCTCCTTATTTTCTCTCCTCCTTTCTCCCGTTTCTCTCTCTTCCATATTCCTCGCTTTCTCCTCTGGAGTATTCCTTGTGTTCTGAGACTCTCAGGTCACACAGGATGGGGACCATAGTTCTTGTTGACAGTGGGTCCACCTGTGACCCTCAGCTCTCTCTACTGCTCGCAGGGACCAGGTGTACACCTGGGTGTTTTTGGCCCTTGTGTGCCCGCAGGTGTGGCCCCTGTGTGCCCGCAGGTGCGGCCCTTGTGTGCCCGCAGGTGTGGCCCCTGTGTGCCCGCAGGTGTAGCCCCTGTGTGCCCGCAGGTGCGGCCCTTGTGTGCCCGCAGGTGTGGCCCTTGTGTGCCCGCAGGTGTGGCCCTTGTGTGCCCGCAGGTGTGGCCCCTGTGTGCCCGCAGGTGCGGCCCTTGTGTGCCCGCAGGTGTGGCCCTTGTGTGCCCGCAGGCGTGGCCCCTGTGTGCCCGCAGGCGTGGCCCCTGTGTGCCCGCAGGTGTGGCCCCTGTGTGCCCGCAGGTGCGGCCCTTGTGTGCCCGCAGGTGTGGCCCTTGTGTGCCCGCAGGTGTGGCCCTTGTGTGCCCGCAGGTGTGGCCCCTGTGTGCCCGCAGGTGTGGCCCCTGTGTGCCCGCAGGTGTGGCCCCTGTGTGCCCGCAGGTGCGGCCCTTGTGTGCCCGCAGGTGCGGCCCCTGTGTGCCCGCAGGTGCGGCCCCTGTGTGCCCGCAGGTGCGGCCCCTGTGTGCCCGCAGGTGCGGCCCTTGTGTGCCCGCAGGTGTGGCCCTTGTGTGCCCGCAGGTGTGGCCCCTGTGTGCCCGCAGGCGTGGCCCCTGTGTGCCCGCAGGTGTGGCCCTTGTGTGCCCGCAGGTGTGGCCCCTGTGTGCCCGCAGGTCCGGCCCTTGTGTGCCCGCAGGTGTGGCCCTTGTGTGCCCGCAGGTGTGGCCCCTGTGTGCCCGCAGGTGCGGCCCTTGTGTGCCCGCAGGTGTGGCCCTTGTGTGCCCGCAGGTGTGGCCCTTGTGTGCCCGCAGGTGTGGCCCCTGTGTGCCCGCAGGTGTGGCCCTTGTGTGCCCGCAGGTGTGGCCCCTGTGTGCCCGCAGGTGCGGCCCTTGTGTGCCCGCAGGTGTGGCCCCTGTGTGCCCGCAGGTGTGGCCCCTGTGTGCCCGCAGGTGTGGCCCCTGTGTGCCCGCAGGTGTGGCCCCTGTGTGCCCGCAGGTGTGGCCCTTGTGTGCCCGCAGGTGTGGCCCCTGTGTGCCCGCAGGTGCGGCCCTTGTGTGCCCGCAGGTGTGGTCCTTGTGTGCCCGCAGGTGTGGCCCTTGTGTGCCCGCAGGTGTGGCCCCTGTGTGCCCGCAGGTGCGGCCCTTGTGTGCCCGCAGGTGTGGCCCTTGTGTGCCCGCAGGTGTGGCCCCTGTGTGCCCGCAGGTGCGGCCCCTGTGTGCCCGCAGGTGTGGCCCCTGTGTGCCCGCAGGTGTGGCCCCTGTGTGCCCGCAGGTGTGGCCCTTGTGTGCCCGCAGGTGTGGCCCTTGTGTGCCCGCAGGTGTGGCCCCTGTGTGCCCGCAGGTGCGGCCCCTGTGTGCCCGCAGGTGTGGCCCCTGTGTGCCCGCAGGTGTGGCCCCTGTGTGCCCGCAGGTGTGGCCCCTGTGTGCCCGCAGGTGCGGCCCTTGTGTGCCCGCAGGTGTGGCCCTTGTGTGCCCGCAGGTGTGGCCCCTGTGTGCCCGCAGGTGTGGCCCCTGTGTGCCCGCAGGTGTGGCCCCTGTGTGCCCGCAGGTGCGGCCCTTGTGTGCCCGCACGTGGCCCTTGTGTGCCCGCAGGTGTGGCCCTTGTGTGCCCTTGTGTGCCCGCAGGTGTGGCCCTTGTGTGCCCTTGTGTGCCCGCAGGTGTGGCCCTTGTGTGCCCTTGTGTGCCCGCAGGTGTGGCCCTTGTGTGCCCTTGTGTGCCCGCAGGTGTGGCCCTTGTGTGCCCGCAGGTGTGGCCTTTGTGTGCCCGCAGGTGCGCCCTTTATGTGTCCAGAGGTGTGGCCGCTGTGTGCTCGGAGGTGTGGCTTAAGTGCCTTTGAAGGCGGAGCATAATAGCAGGCCTGGGATAATGCTTAGATAATTCTGAGTGTGAGGTGAACCTTGAGTGTAGTGTGAGGTGCACCTTGAGTGTGGAGCGGGTGTTGAAAAGCCCAGAGAGGGAGGGGGGGCGGGCAGAGGACCTTACTGGTCTGGGTAAGTTGTAGAGTAAAGTAACTGTTACTTGAGTTTTGATATTTAGTAATTCCCACCATTGGCCTTTAGTGTAAAATGTTAAAATATATCAATGATTCTTATTAATAAATTCATATTAAAGTTAATTTGGCATTTTAGTTCATTTTTCCTATCATTAATCTTTGAGCAAACTATCTTGAGCTGAGTTGTCTTGGGTATTTCAAGTGATGCTTTAAGTGAATTGATAACATCTGAAATTATCAACAAGTACAGCACTTAATAACTCATAATTAATCTGTAATTATCAAGAGTAAGCTTCAAAGTTCTTGAGGTCCTCGTCAGGAGTGAGGGAGGAATGTGTCAGTAAGTCTACAGTGTAACAGTGAGGGAGCCGAGCGGACAGCACACTGAACTTGTGATCCAGTGGACCCGGGTTCGATCCCGGGCGCCGGAGAGAAACAATGGGCAGAGTTTCTTTCACCCTATGCCTCTGTTACCTAGCAGTAAAATAGGTACCTGGGTGTTAGTCAGCTGTCACGGGCTGCTTCCTGGGGGTGGAGGCCTGGTCGAAGACCGGGCCGCGGGGACACTAAAGCCCCGAAATCATCTCAAGATAACCTCAAGATGGTGACGGCAGATTAACATCAATTAGTGATCTTATATAAGTACACTGTTGGTATTCAACATTCACGGGAGACATCTCCCGTCACGCAGGGTGCAGTCTCCACAGATCTCCAGTATCAGCTCTTGATACTGGTAATGGCTCAAAAAAGGCCACCACCACTTACGGGCTATTCATGCCCGTGCCACCTTTTGGCTGGCTTAATCTTCTTCATCAATCATCAATCAATTCAACATGAGATAGTTCTATGTAGGGATGGTTAATGTCACACACGTGAGAGAGAGAGGCTGTGAGACCCACTGCCGGGGCTGGTGGTAATTTATCTCCATCTTTCACCTTCATGTTAAGGCTAATTATTAATGTTACAAATTAATAACTCTGATGACTGGCTACTGTTACACATTGGCGAAGGTAACATCGACTTCATTATAAATGGTAACAAAGGTGTTGATCATAATCAATTACAAAGGGGCCCATTACAAATGGTTATTACATAATAAGCGGAAATTGACCTGGTCACCTTAGGGTTGTGAAGCCGGGACAATAACCGCTCTTACTGCTCTCGTCTAAGATGGAATGACCTCATTCGTCAGCATCAGACCATCTTCTCCTCCTTTACTTCATCTATAAATTACCTAAATTGGAGCTTTTTTTTTTGCATAACTAAACATCAGCAATCCTGCTCCGGGTCGTGCTTCGGGTCGTGCTCCGGGTCGTGCTCAGGGTCGTGCTCAGGGTCGTGCTCAGGGTGTTAGCAAAGAGGCCATCGTCCTGGGCGACGCCTGGACGTCTTCACAAAGGGGCTCAAGGGACTGTTCCCACTTTTTTGCGCAGATTACTTTTCCAAGTCAAGAAAGGAAGGTTGGTAAGGGAAAGCGGTAAAGAGGTCACCTTTCTCACCGTAGCTGGCGTCTCCACTCACCGTTCACTGTCCCTGCAACACCCTTCACTGTTACCGGCGCCACGGGTGGCCGCCGGTTAGGGACGGGGGGCAACAGACAATGTACCCCCCCCCCATCCCTCCAGGTAAGGGGGTTGGGGCCCCCTTCAGCCTGGACAAAACACTGGACTGATGAGGACATGCTAGATTGTCACACCTGCCAGCTCTCCCACTACCTGCTTGATGGTGTTCTGGGAGTTCTTCTACTCCCCAAGCCTGGCCCGAGGCCAGGCTTGACTTGTGAGAGTTTGGTCCACCAGGCTGTTGCTTGCAGCGGCCCGCAGGCCCACATATCAACCAAAGCCCGGTTGGTCCGGCACTCCTTGGAGAAAACTATCTAGTTTCCTCTTGAAGATGTCCACGGTTGTTCCGGCAATATTTCTTATGCTCGCTGGGAGGATGTTGAACAACCGTGGACCTCTGATGTTCATACAGTGTTCTCTGATTGTGCCTATGGCACCTCTGCTCTTCACTGGTTCTATTCTGCATTTTCTTCCATAACGTTCACTCCAGTACGTTGTTATTTTACTGTGTAGATTTGGGACCTGGCCCTCCAGTATTTTCCATGTGTATATTATTATGTATCTCGAACCCGGGCCCTTAGGACTACGACCCCGAGCGTTGTCCCCTTAGCCCGGAAGCTCCCAGAGTACCCTGTGTACTCACCTAGTTGTGCTTGCGGGGGTTGAGCTCTGGCTCTTTGGTCCCGCCTCTCTACTGTCAATCAACTGGTGTATAGATTCCTGAGCCTACTGGGCTCTATCATATCTACATTTGAAACTGTGTATGGAGTCAGCCTCCACCACATCACTGCCTAATGCATTCCATCTGTCTACTACTCTGACACTGACAAAATTCTTCCTAATATCTCTGTGGCTCCTTTGGGTACTAAGTTTCCACCTGTGTCACCTTGTTCGTGTCCCACCCGTGCTAAAGAGTTTGTCTTTGTCCACCCTGTCAATTCCTCTGATAATTTTGTAGGTGGTTATCATGTCTCCTCTTACTCTTCTGTTTTCCAGGGACGTGAGGTTCAGCTCCTTTAGCCTTTCCTCGTAGCTCATACCTCTCAGTTCCGGTGTGTGTGTGTGTGTGTGTACTCACCTATATGTACTCACCTATATGTGCTTGCATGATCGAGCATTGACTCTTGGATCCCGCCTTTCGAGCATCGGTTGTTTACAGCAATGACTCCTGTCCCATTTCCCTATCATACCTGGTTTTAAAATTATGAATAGTATTTGCTTCCACAACCTGTTCCTGAAGTGCATTCCATTTCCCCACTACTCTCACGCTAAAAGAAAACTTCCTAACATCTCTGTGACTCATCTGAGTTTCAAGCTTCCATCCATGTCCTCTCGTTCTGTTACTATTCAGTGTGAACATTTCGTCTATGTCCACTCTGTCAATTCCTCTGAGTATCTTATACGTTCCTATCATGTCCCCCCTCTCCCTTCTTCTTTCTAGTGTCGTAAGGCACAGTTCCCTCAGGCGCTCTTCATACCCCATCCCTCGTAGCTCTGGGACGAGTCTCGTTGCAAACCTCTGAACCTTTTCCAGTTTCATTATATGCTTCTTCAGATGGGGACTCCATGATGAGGCGGCATACTCTAAGACTGGCCTTACGTAGGCAGTGTAAAGCGCCCTAAATGCCTCCTTACTTAGGTTTCTGAATGATGTTCTAACTTTTGCCAGTGTAGAGTACGCTGCTGTCGTTATCCTATTAATATGTGCCTCAGGAGATAGATTAGGTGTTACGTCCACCCCCAGGTCTCTTTCACGCGTCGTTACAGGTAGGCTGTTCCCCTTCATTGTGTACTGTCCCTTTGGTCTCCTATCTCCTAGTCCCATTTCCATAACTTTACATTTGCTCGTGTTGAATTCTAGTAGCCATTTCTCTGACCATCTCTGCAATCTGTTCAGGTCCTCTTGGAGGATCCTGCAATCCTCATCTGTCACAACTCTTCTCATCAACTTTGCATCATCCGCAAACATCGACATGTAGGACTCTACGCCTGTAAACATGTCGTTAACATATACAAGAAATAGAATTGGTCCCAGCACCGATCCTTGTGGTACTCCACTTGTTACTGTTCGCCAGTCCGACTTCTCGCCCCTTACCGTAACTCTTTGGCTCCTTCCTGTTAGGTAGTTCCTTATCCATTCTAGGACCTTTCCCCCCACCCCCGCCTGCCTCTCGAGCTTGAACAGCAGTCTCATGTGCGGTACTGTATCAAAGGCTTTTTGGCAGTCCAGAAATATGCAGTCTGCCCAACCATCTCTGTCCTGTCTTATCCTCGTTATTTTATCATAGAATTCCAGAAGGTTTGTTAGGCACGATTTCCCTGTCCAGAACCCATATTG
The DNA here is from genome assembly GCF_040958095.1 of Procambarus clarkii. Classification (NCBI taxonomy): domain Eukaryota; kingdom Metazoa; phylum Arthropoda; class Malacostraca; order Decapoda; family Cambaridae; genus Procambarus; species Procambarus clarkii. The sequence continues at coordinate 26,012,199 of NC_091202.1, read as the reverse complement.
ATGTTTGTTCACAAACCTAATGTTCTCCAGGTGTGCAACCAGTCGTAGCCTAATTATTCTTTCCAGTATTTTACAGGGGATGCTTGTCAGTGATACAGGTCTGTAGTTAAGTGCCTCCTCCCTATCTCCTTTCTTGAAGATCGGCACGACATTTGCCTTCTTCCAGCAACTGGGCAATTCTCCTGACATAAGTGACTCATTAAAGATCATTGCCAGAGGCACGCTGAGGGCCTGTGCTGCTTCTTTTAGTATCCACGGTGATACTTTGTCTGGTCCAACTGCTTTAGTTGCATCTAGAGTTGTCAACTGTTTCATTACCTCCTCTGCTGTCACCTCTATATCTGATAGTCTTTCATCTAGGGTAACCCCTTCCAACAATGGGAGCTGCTCAGGCTCGGTAGTGAACACTCCATGGAAACTGGCATTCAGTGCCTCGCAGATTTCCTTGTCACTTTCAGTATATGCCCCCTCTGTCTTCCTTAGTCTTGTCACTTGGTCGTTCACCGACATTTTTCTTCTTATATGACTGTGTAGTAACTTAGGTTGTTTTTTCGCTTTGATTGCAATATCGTTCTCATAGTCCCTTTCCGATGTTCGTCTTATGTTAATGTAATCGTTCCTAGCTCTGTTGTATCTGCTTCTGTTGTCCTCTGTTCTTTGTCTTCTGTACTTCCTCCACTCCCGCCTGCTGGCCATTTTTGCTTCCTGACACTGTCTATTAAACCATGGGTTATTATATTCCTTCTTATTTTTTCTCTTTACCGTTGGTATAAATCTCTCTTCGGCCTCCTGGCATTTCTGTATGACTAGGTCCATCATATCTTGGACTGTTTTTCCTCTAATTTCTTCCTCCCACTGCACTTCACCCAGATAGTCCCTTATCCTCATATAGTCCCCTTTCCTGTAGTCAGCTCTCCTTTCCCAGATCACTTGTCCCATGGTCATAATTTTGAATTCCATCATGTAGTCAAAGACTAGGACACAATGGTCACTGGCCCCTAGAGGTATTTCATGCTCTAAATTCTCGATATCTTCTACGTTCTGGGTGAAAATCAGGTCTAATAGGCTCGGTGCATCTCCTCCTCTTTCCCTTGTGTCTTCCTTCACATGTTGTGTCAGGAAATTCCTGTCTATAACATCTACTAATTTTGCTCCCCACGTTTCATCCCCTCCATGGGGATTCCTTGATTCCCAATTTATCTCTCCATGATTTAGGTCCCCCATGATCAGCAGCTTCGCTCTCATTCTGTGGGCTAGTGTTGCTGCCTTCTGCAGTTCATCTATACATGCTTTGTTGTTGTCATCATACTCCTGCCTGGGTCTTCTACTGTTTGGTGGGGGATTGTAGATTACCATGATCACAATCTTCCTCCCATCTACTGTCAGAGTTCCATGTATGAAGCTTGTGCACTCATTGGTAACTCGATTTCCCAGGTCTTCAAACTTCCATTTCCGCTTTATTAGGAGTGCTACTCCCCCTCCCTGTCTCTGTGTCCTCTCTTTGTGTGTGTGTGCGTGTGTGTGTGTGTGTGTGTGTGTGTGTGTGTGTGTGTGTGTGTGTGTGTGTGTGTGTGTGTGTGTGTGTGTGTGTGTGTATAGTCACCTATTTGTGCTTGCGGGGGTTGAGCTTTGGCTCTTTGGTCCCGCCTCTCAACTGTCAATCTACTGGTGTACAGGTTCCTGAGCCTACTGGGCTTTATCATATCTACATCATACATGTGTGTACTCACCTATATGTACTCACCTATATGTGCTTGCAGGATCGAGCATTGACTCTTGGATCCCGCCTTTCGAGCATCGGTTGTTTACAGCAATGACTCCTGTCCCATTTCCCTATCATACCTGGTTTTAAAATTATGAATAGTATTTGCTTCCACAACCTGTTCCTGAAGTGCATTCCATTTCCCCACTACTCTCACGCTAAAAGAAAACTTCCTAACATCTCTGTGACTCATCTGAGTTTCAAGCTTCCATCCATGTCCTCTCGTTCTGTTACTATTCCGTGTGAACATTTCGTCTATGTCCACTCTGTCAATTCCTCTGAGTATCTTATACGTTCCTATCATGTCCCCCCTCTCCCTTCTTCTTTCTAGTGTCGTAAGGCACAATTCCCTCAGGCGCTCTTCATACCCCATCCCTCGTAGCTCTGGGACGAGTCTCGTTGCAAACCTCTGAACCTTTTCCAGTTTCATTATATGTTTCTTCAGATGGGGACTCCATGATGAGGCGGCATACTCTAAGACTGGCCTTACGTAGGCAGTGTAAAGCGCCCTAAATGCCTCCTTACTTAGGTTTCTGAATGATGTTCTAACTTTTGCCAGTGTAGAGTACGCTGCTGTCGTTATCCTATTAATATGTGCCTCAGGAGATAGATTAGGTGTTACGTCCACCCCCAGGTCTCTTTCACGCGTCGTTACAGGTAGGCTGTTCCCCTTCATTGTGTACTGTCCCTTTGGTCTCCTATCTCCTAGTCCCATTTCCATAACTTTACATTTGCTCGTGTTGAATTCTAGTAGCCATTTCTCTGACCATCTCTGCAATCTGTTCAGGTCCTCTTGGAGGATCCTGCAATCCTCATCTGTCACAACTCTTCTCATCAACTTTGCATCATCCGCAAACATCGACATGTAGGACTCTACGCCTGTAAACATGTCGTTAACATATACAAGAAATAGAATTGGTCCCAGCACCGATCCTTGTGGTACTCCACTTGTTACTGTTCGCCAGTCCGACTTCTCGCCCCTTACCGTAACTCTTTGGCTCCTTCCTGTTAGGTAGTTCCTTATCCATTCTAGGACCTTTCCCCCCACCCCCGCCTGCCACTCGAGCTTGAACAGCAGTCTCATGTGCGGTACTGTATCAAAGGCTTTTTGGCAGTCCAGAAATATGCAGTCTGCCCAACCATCTCTGTCCTGTCTTATCCTCGTTATTTTATCATAGAATTCCAGAAGGTTTGTTAGGCACGATTTCCCTGTCCAGAACCCATGTTGATGTTTGTTCACAAACCTAATGTTCTCCAGGTGTGCAACCAGTCGCAGCCTAATTATTCTTTCCAGTATTTTACAGGGGATGCTTGTCAGTGATACAGGTCTGTAGTTAAGTGCCTCCTCCCTATCTCCTTTCTTGAAGATCGGCACGACATTTGCCTTCTTCCAGCAACTGGGCAATTCTCCTGACATAAGTGACTCATTAAAGATCATTGCCAGAGGCACGCTGAGGGCCTGTGCTGCTTCTTTTAGTATCCACGGTGATACTTTGTCTGGTCCAACTGCTTTAGTTGCATCTAGAGTTGTCAACTGTTTCATTACCTCCTCTGCTATCACCTCTATATCTGATAGTCTTTCATCTAGGGTAACCCCTTCCAACAATGGGAGCTGCTCAGGCTCGGTAGTGAACACTCCATGGAAACTGGCATTCAGTGCCTCGCAGATTTCCTTGTCACTTTCAGTATATGCCCCCTCTGTCTTCCTTAGTCTTGTCACTTGGTCGTTCACCGACATTTTTCTTCTTATATGACTGTGTAGTAACTTGGGTTGTTTTTTCGCTTTGATTGCAATATCGTTCTCATAGTCCCTTTCCGATGTTCGTCTTATGTTAATGTAATCGTTCCTAGCTCTGTTGTATCTGCTTCTGTTGTCCTCTGTTCTTTGTCTTCTGTACTTCCTCCACTCCCGTCTGCTGGCCATTTTTGCTTCCTGACACTGTCTATTAAACCATGGGTTATTATATTCCTTCTTATTTTTTCCCTTTACCGTTGGTATAAATCTCTCTTCGGCCTCCTGGCATTTCTGTATGACTAGGTCCATCATATCTTGGACTGTTTTTCCTCTAATTTCTTCCTCCCACTGCACTTCACCCAGATAGTCCCTTATCCTCATATAGTCCCCTTTCCTGTAGTCAGCTCTCCTTTCCCAGATCTCTTGTCCCATGGTCATAAGTTGTTGGTCATGGTGTGTGTGTGTGTGTGTGTGTGTGTGTGTGTGTGTGTGTGTGTGTGTGTGTGTGTGTGTGTGTGTGTGTGTGTGTGTGTGTGTAACTGCCCACCACTGTAGGGTACTGAAGCACAGAGCCACAAGTGTGACAGCCTCGGCTCCTGTGCTGGGAATGTCACATGTTCCTCATCCTTGACAGTGATCAACAGCTGCAGATTTTATAATGTTTACATCATCATCATCATCATCATCATCATCTTCAACAAGTCTTGGTGTCCGAAGAGACATCTTGGGCAATTTCTTCTACTGCTTCATCACTCACAGAAATCTTTGTAGAAGTATTTGTACGTGAATAAAATGCAGCTTCTCTGTGGGCATTGCGGACATCTTATCTCTTCAAATAAGGTGTAGTGAAGGACATGGAGAATCACCAGGAAAAAAGAATCTAAAACTCCACATTACAAAAGATTGAAGTCAGTGTCTAAAGACCAAGATAATGTTACAGATATCACGCTGGAGATACTTGCAGAGCATCTTGTAATGTAAAGCCTCAGTGTGACAGTGTGAAGATATGCCACAAGAAGCTGGCCTTGAGGTTAAGCAAGTGGTGGTTTGGTGTGGCAGTGAGTGTTGTCCCTTCTTGGGGAAAGCCAGAGACCAGAGTTGCTTGGCATTTGGGACCAGCTCAACAAGGACATGTAGGCTGGTGGGCGCGGACTTGTACAAGAAATATATATGTGAAAGTAATTTCTAAGGAAGGTGAGACGTTCCCTCCAGGAAGGTCAGCCTTTACCCTCCTGAGGGAGTGATGGGTGCCAGGGCCCAGGAGAATGGCTGACCCATGCATCGCAAGCAAGCATTAACAACGGTCTTTTAACTGGTTGTAATAAGCAAGATGACTCATTGGGATCAGTGCTATAGGTGGGGGGGAGGGGGGGATGTTGTAAGTGGTCCTCTAGCTGTCGTTGACAGCCCGGCCACCATGTGCCAGCACCTCTGTCAGCTCCCTCTCCAGGCAAACACCTGCTACCTACCGTCAGCGACATCTTTGTGTGCCACAGCCGCCACAGTCTAAAAACCTGACCTGCAATACACTTTTGAATTTGATGTTATAGTCGTGACATGTCACAACATGTCACAACATGTCGTGAAACATGTTGTGCGTACCGTATATTACACACACGCTGTTACCTCTTATTTTGTTTAACTTTGGAGGGGTTGGGTTAGTTTAGGTTGAATTGGTAGAGTTAAGATGGGGTGGGTTGGGTTAGGTTGGGTTGTGATGGGATGTGTTAGGTCAGTTTAGGCTAGATTGGGTTGGGTTTAGGTAAAGAGTTGCGATGACGTAGAGTAGCGAGAAGTTCGTTAGGGAAGGTCAGGGTAGGCTAGGGTAGGGAAGGTCAGGGCAGACTAGGGTAGGGAAGGTCAGGGCAGGGTAGGGAAGGTCAGGGTAGGCTAGGGTAGGGAAGGTCAGGGTAGGCTAGGGAAGGGAATGTTAAGGGCAGGAAATGTCAGGTTAGGTCAGGGTCGGGTACTGGTTTCCAGGACCTGCTCTCAGTACCCGCTCTCCTGGGAAAGCGGGGTGAGGGTGTGAGTGAGGGAGTGGGTGAGGGTAGAGTGAGGGGAAGGAATAAGTAGAGGTTTATTTACACAGGTAGTTAGTATTTCCACCGTCCCTTGTTCACCATTCTGGCTATTATTAAGTTTTACTAAGGGGTCATGAATTCTCTGAGCCTCGGGGTAGGACGAGGAGGGGGTTGGGGGGGTTGGGGGGGGGGGAGGGGTATACAAGAGAAGGCGGTTTGATGATGTTTGTTCTGGCTCCCCCCGCACCCCCTTCCCCCTTCTAATACCCCCCCCCCCCTCGCTGCCTTGTGTTGGGGGGAGTGCTTAATACGAGCCTTAGTGTTGGTGAGTGCGTGTTCTCTCCGGCTGCCCCTCCGTCGGCGCCTTCTCCACACACCCATCGTCGCTCCCTCTCTTAAGATAAAAAACCGATTGCAAGAAGAATGAGAAGTGTGTATGTGCCCCCATGTAGTGCCTGGGAGGGGCGGGGTATGTGGGACATGGGGAGGGGTGGGGATATGTAGGGCTCATGGATGGGGGGGGGGGAAAGGAAAGGAAGGAAACTATCAGGAGGAAAGCGCCAAGCCATTACGACTATATAGCACTTGGAAGGGATCAGGATAAGGATTTGGGATGGGACCGGGGGAAAGGAATGGTACCCAAACCACTTGGACGGTCGGGGATTGAACGCCGACCTGCCTGAAGCGAGACCTTCGCTCTACCGTCCAGTCCAAGTGGTTGGACAGGAGGGGGGGGGAAGGAGGGGGGAGAGGGGTGAGGGGGAGAGAAGGACTGACCTATGAAAGTCTACGGAGAAGTGAGGTCGAGCTCTTTACGGCTCTGAGGGAGCCGGTCGGCCGGGCGGGCAGCACGCTGGACTTGTGGTCTTGTGGTCCTGTGGTCCCGGGTTCAATCCCAGGCGCCGGCGAGAAACAATGGGCAGAGTTTCTTTCACCCTATGTCCCTGTTACCTAGCAGTAAAATAGGTACCTGGGTGTGTGGCGGGGTACAGAGCTTGTTACTGTGCTTGGACTTTGACTGTCACTGTGCATTCCGTGTGACCGGAAATGTCATATCCATCGTCCTACTTTATCTGTTATTTCTCTTGATCCCTTTTTATGGATTTTACTCCATGGTCATTATTGACGTTGACTCAGTGATCACATTCAGTCTACCACCAAGGCACCAGGCAATGTTAACTTTGACTATTGCTTTGTCTAGTACTGTTCCCCTACACCCCAGCACTCAGCACCCAGCACCCCAGCACCCCCGTCAACCCCAACCTCAAGACAGTTCCGTGCTTGACCTTCAAGACGGTGAGCAGCAAGATGCAGGGCAGTGAGGGGTCAGGCAATGGGCACACACACACACACGCTTACCAAGCCAAGATTAGCTGAGAGCATCTCATAAAAGAGGGGAGACTGATTTACTGCCCCCCACCCCCACCCTCTCATCCGTGGGAACCAACTGATATATTTAGCGCTTTACGTGGGAAGTGGGGTGGACTGAGAGGGGGAAGGAGGGTGAGACAATTCACCACTGTTCCGCCACCAGCGGGTGGAAGGCAGAGCAGAGCCTGAATATGGTTGAGTTGGTGGAGGGAAGTTGTCGGGTTGATGGCGTTATACTGTGGTTACAACACCACAGGCTATGGTTGTCAGTCACGGTCTGGCACTCCGGAGTGTCGGAAGTGGTCACCAACACCGGGGGACATGTTGGTGGACACACACAACTGGACATGGTCATACACAACACAGAGCCGGTCGGCCGAGCGGGCAGCACACTGGACTTGTGATCCTGTGGTCCCCCGGGTTCGATCCCAGGCGCCGGCGAGAAACAATGGGCAGAGTTTTTTTTCACCCAATGCCCCTGTTACCTATCGGTAAAATAGGTACCTGGGTGTTAGTCAGCTGTCACGGGCTGTTTCCTGGGGGTGGAGGCCTGGTCGAGGACCGGGCCGCGGGGACACTAAAGCCCCGAAATCATCTCAAGATAACTATGCTAGACTCATTTTGCTGCTGAGATTCATCCTTTGTCAATTGATTAGAAAAATGTGTAAACATACTTATTCCATTCACCTCAAGTCTATTATCAATATTGGCAGTTATTCAACCTCTTCCTTCCTCCCTCTCTTATCTCCCTCCTAATTTACTCCCTCCATGCCCTCTCCCCCTCCCAGCCCGCCACGTTGTTTTGTTTGTCAACAGAGCGTGAGGGTGGGCGGGGGGGGGGGGGGGCGGGGCCCGGACTACGTGCACCTTCCCGCCACCCGGGGGAGCACAGCCCCCCCAGGTCACCTTCCCGCCACCAGGGGGGAGCGCAGCCCCCCCCAGGTCACCTTCCCGCCCCCAGGGGGGAGCACAGCCCCCCAGGTCACCTTCCCGCCACCAGGGGGGAGCACAGCCCCCCAGGTCACCTTCCATACCCCCAGGGGGGAGCACAGCCCCCCCCCCAGGTCACCTTCCATCCCCCAGGGGGGAGCACAGCCCCCCCACAGGTCACCTTCCGTCCCCCAGGGGAAGCACAGCCCCCCAGGTCACCTTCCCGCCCCCAGGGGGGAGCACAGCCCCCCAGGGGGGAGCACAGCCCCCCAGGGGAGCACTGGGCACGCGTGACTCACCACCGTAATAACACATGAACGGTTATGTGTCCAGTATCCGGGTGTGGAGTTTTCCTGCTTGAGGCTGGATGTTGAAGGCTGACATGAACCCACACTTATCGTCATACTTACACAAGCACCTTAGATCAACTAAGTCTTTCTAGCATTGCTATAAAGGTTGTCAGAGGCCCCCCACAACATCTGAACTTTTTGCCCTGACGTCTTCTGCTTGCAATATGGCCTACAGCCTCCAGAGGTCATCTACAGAGTGTTGAGATCAACAACAACACAGCTCATGCACTTCGCCCACTCTGCGAGGGGAGTGTACTCTTTGTAGGTAAAGCCTCTGCGACGTGGCGGGTCTCGGTCCACCGGGATTTAGGCAGATAGCAATTCAATTTCTTTCTTTATTATGCCCCCCATACCCATCCCGTGGGCGGTGGTGTAAAGGATTACAAAGGCACATAATCGGTTCAGGAACTGAACCCTCTAGTTCGTTTAGCTAAGCAAATAATTTTTGACGCTAGTTACAAAATTATTAATGTTGTATACACATGTACACACTCTCATAAATACATGTACATATATATATACGTATACATACGTATATATAGGCAGACATCAGAGCGCAACTTCATAGTCTCCTGAGACTGATGGATGCCAACTACATATATACATACACATACATATCTAATCACTTACACAAATACACACATCAATAATCTTTGTGTCACAAGTGATCAACAAGAGCAAGATACTCGAGTCTTATCAAAATTAATACTTGCAATGCTAGCATGAATATGGTTCCCAGAAGGAGTAAACAGTTTAATATGCGGGAGAAATATTGACCGATACAATTACGTGTATTAACATAGCTAATTACTACTAAATAATTCTATATACATGGCTTAGGGTTTCTGAGTTTTACAAAGCGTCATAGAGACAACTGACTAACCAGCGAGGGTCCCGCCGAGTCATACTTGACCTTCCCGAGGACCAGCTTGTCTTAACACTGGCTTATATGACTCTCTTCACTTGTGCGCCTTCCTATCACTCCCACAATTACAAAGGGAATACAAGAGTTACAGTTTGGATACTTGCGCGTCTGTGTGTGAGTGCGCAGGTACCTGAACATGGTACAGGTACTTGTGTACCGTGATGATCATGGACTGGTCAGCTGTATTGAGCAGCGCTGGGAGAGTACTCACTCAGTACTCGTGATATCCTCAAAATGCTTCTGGAGTCTACCAGTGCAGACTGCCTATCACATGCCTCTGTATGACTGACTATCCTGTGTGATGGGGATTTTATAGCATCACGTAGTTAGCTTTTTTGACACACTGTATTCCACTTCATATAGTCTAGGGCAGCTGCACTAATGCAGATGTACCTAATGTGTTAATAATAATAAAAATAAGTACTCCTAACCTGAGGTGAGGCTGTGGCTGACGTCCTTCACCAACTACTTTACCCAGTTTAGTGTCTTCCCAATTATCCCAGCTTGTTTCTCCATCTTATCTTGAGATGATCTTTTAGTGTCCCCGCGGCCCGGTCCTCGACCACGCCTCCACCCCCAGGAAGCAGCCCGTGACAGCTGACTAACACCCAGATACCTATTTTACTGCTAGGTAACAGGGGCATAGGGTGAAAGAAACTCTGCCCATTGTTTCTCGCCGGCGCCTGGGATCGAACCCAGGACCACAGGATCACAAGTCCAGCGTGCTGTCCGCTCGGCTCCCTTGTTTACCAGTCTTGCCTAAGGAAATCAAATGACTTGACAGTCTAGGAAAATACAATCTACCCAGCCTTTTTCTTGTCATATTTTAGTAACCTTGTCATAGCACTCGGTCAAGTTCGTAACGCGCGACTTTTCCTTCTAAATCCATGCTGACCTTTGTTATAAAGTTTATCCTCTCAGGTGCTTTACTATTCTCAAACTGGTTACTATCTCCAGCACTTTACATGGATCACTTGGTCAGTGACACCGGTTCGTAAGTTAGTGCCTCCTCTTTGTCCCATTTTCTTTGCTACTGGGGCTACATTTGCCCTTTTCCACAATTCTGGAGAGATTTCTCGTTTCGAGTGTTTTACTGAAGACAGAAGAGTGCAGGTGATAAAGTATCTCTTCAACTTTCTTCAATAGCCATAGTTATATTATGTCTAGCTCAGTTGTCTTGCATCTAGTTCCTCTGGGGAGTTTTTTTAATCTCTTCCACAATGTTATCCAGTGTTTCCTCTGGCCTTTCATCCCTCAACGCTACTCTCTATTCTGGTTACTTTGTAAAAACATTTTGAAATCTTTTGTTGAGTTCCTCACACATCTTGTTATTTTCTGAGACTTCTCCTTTGTCACTTTAACCTGATCACATGCTCTCTTACCACTGTTTTTCTTCTTTATATATATATATATATATATATATATATATATATATATATATATATATATATATATATATTTATTTATTTATTTTCAAGAGTTGTTACATTCTTGTACAGCCACTAGTACGCTTAGCGTTTCCGGCATTGTGGTAGAGTGGTTCTTAGTTCTTAGTTCTTAGTAAGTATTTCTTAGCAAGCATAAGAAATATTGCCGGAACAACCGTGGACATTTTCAAGAGGAAACTAGATTTATTCCTCCAAGGAGTGCCGGACGAACCGGGCTGTGGTGGGTATGTGGGCCTGCGGGCCGCTCCAAGCAACAGCCTGGTGGACCAAACTCTCACAAGTCGAGCCTGGCCTCGGGCCGGGCTTGGGGAGTAGAAGAACTCCCAGAACCCCATCAACCAGGTATCAACCAGGTAGAGGGCGGGAACAGAGTACTGGGAAGACGGGACACCACGAGCGTAGCTCTCATCCTGTAATTACACTTAGGTAATTACATAAATGATAGAGCACAATCGGCTCAGGAACAACAACGGTTAAATACCATTCACATGGGTTATATTTTACCAGTTATATCTGTCGATCAACACCAGTCGATTGACAGTTGAGAGGCAGGACTAAAGAGCTGAAGCTCACACCCTGCAAGCACAATTAGGTGAGTATACACGTCCAGACTGAGATCCACTAGATGTGGCAACACTGTGGAGGGCGGGCAGGATGACGTCATGTGTGGGGGGGGGGCGGGGCGGGGTTGGTAATACTGGTTGTGCAATGTACGGGACGGGTGGCAATACTGACCCAGGGACAACAACGCTGCCGGCCTGATCAACACTTTCTCTCCTTACTTACTTATCACCCGTTATTAACGAGTCAACTTAGGGAGTTATATTGACCAGACCACACACTAGAAGGTGAAGGGACGACGACGTTTCGGTCCGTCCTGGACCATTCTCAAGTCACAATCAACTTTGAGAATGGTCCAGGACGGACCGAAACGTCGTCGTCCCTTCACCTTCTAGTGTGTGGTCTGGTCAACATACTTCAGCCACGTTATTGTGACTCATCGCCTGCTTATGGAGTGATAATTTAACTATTCCGACTTCGAAATCTTTATGGAATTTAGCTTGAGGCTTAAACCTGTGGCTGGAGGTGGCTCCCAGAACTTCTTCTAGAGCATCCACGTGTTGACCACCCGTACAGGGGACCAGTATGTCCTTACACTTATTCCACTCATTTGTGTTTCCTCTTGTACAATTTTCACTCAATTTAAAAAGGCTTTCATGAGATCTTGAGGTTATCTTGAGATGATTTCGGGGCTTTAGTGTCCCCGCGGCCCGGTCCTCGACCAGGCCTCCACCCTCAGGAAACAGCCCGTGACAGCTGACTAACACCCAGGTATCTATTTTACTGCTAGGTAACAGGGGCATAGGGTGAAATAAACTCTGCCCATTGTGTCTCTCCGGCCTGGGATCGAACCCGGGACCACAGGATCACAAGTCCAGTGTGCTGTCCGCTCGGCTGTCCGCTCGGCCGACCGGCTCCCCTCCAAGGTAGGCTGTCCTAACCTACCTTGTAGATTCCCCTCACAATCTATAAAGTATATATGATCATATCTCCCTTTGTTTCTTCAATCATCTTGGGTAGTGAGGTCCAGTTTCCTTAACTTTCCTCATAGTTTAACCCCTCTAGCTCTGGCACCAGTCTTCTTGGAAACCTCTTGTCATTTTTCAATTGTGGCTTTATACTTTAAAAGGTGCGGATTCCAGGCCGGTGCTGCATAGTGTAGTATTGGTTCAACAAAGGCTGCATCCATTATCTTGAACGAGTTCTGATTTACGTTTCTCAGCGATATTCTTATATTGGTGAGTGTGCCGTTTGCTGCCTATATTACTGTGGGGCCTCTGGTGCGTGTGTGGCAACTATGGCAACTGTGGGGCCTCTGGTGCGTGTGTGGCAACTATGGCAACTGTGGGGCCTCTGGTGCGTGTGTGGCAACTGTGGGGCCTCTGGTGCGTGTGTGGCAACTGTGGGGCCTCTGGTGCGTGTGTGGCAACTGTGGGGCCTCTGGTGCGTGTGTGGCAACTGTGGGGCCTCTGGTGCTTGTGTGGCAACTGTGGGGCCTCTGGTGCTTGTGTGGCAACTGTGGGGCCTCTGGTGCTTGTGTGGCAACTAACAAGTACTTCTCTGTATCCTGTTCCTGCCAAGAACCAGCCAAGAACCAGCCAAGAGCCAGCCAAAAGCCAGCCAAGGCATCCGTTATCTGTTTCGAAACCTAACAATATATCTGTGACGAGGATGACGAACCGATAGCTTCCAAGGCGTTGTTTGGAAGGCGTCCGGAAGACTTCTATAGAAGAACAAAGTGAGCTTGAAGGACAAGTGAAGTATAATAAAGTCAGGAGAGCTTTATGTTAAAAAGTCTTCTTTTTTATGTTAAGTGCAATTTTTTTTTAAAATGGCGTTCTAAGCAGTCCCGGACAAATGCGTAGAGTCTTGGCCAACCTATATATATATACTTGCTGGCACTAGGCGCCAGACGGAGTATAAAGAGTGGGGGAGACACTTTTATTTTTCACTCTTGACCCTATGTACTCGAGTTGTGTACATCTGTATTCAGACTCGATTTGTGAATTGATTATTTACATTAACTTAGCGCGCCCAATAGATATACACACAGCATACTCCGAAGTGTATTGTGTGTGTAATCATGTACACCTGCCTCCCTCTACCCTACAGGGAAACACCCGTACACTACACCCACAGATGAACAGCCTTCGCCTCGCCCCAAGGACGGTCGTGAGAGGCGGGAGGGTAAGCCAGTATCAGTGGCAGTTGGAAACACTCGCGGTTATCACAACCACTACAAACATACCAGCTCAGGTGGCGGGCTCTTGCTTACTGTGCTGTGTGTGTGTGTGTGTGTGTGTGTGAGTGAGTGAGTGAGTGAGTGAGTGAGTGAGTGAGTGAGTGAGTGAGTGAGTGAGTGAGTGAGAGAGAGAGAGAGAGAGAGAGAGAGAGAGAGAGAGAGAGAGAGAGAGAGAGAGAGAGAGAGAGGGAGGGGGGGGGGAACGAGATACAATACAAGTCTAATAATTAGCCTTGACGCTGCACTCTATTATTATATTTTCGTTAAAAAAAAAATGTAGAGACACTGCGAACTCCGTAATGAGACACGACGTGTAGCCAGGAACGGTCACACCATTACTGTTTTCCAGATTATATAATATATATATATATATATATATATATATATATATATATATATATATATATATATATATATATATATATATATATATATATATATATATATATATATATTTATATTTAAGGGTGCCACTTCTGGTGCAACTGTAGGGACCCATAGCCTCGAAGAAGAAAATAAAGAGTACCGAGAGAAGACCTTGTGGGTTCTCTGAACGCTAATATTTTCCTCTCTTACCACCCCTATTTTTATTAATTTTATTTGATTACATTGCTACAGTTTACAGAAACACACACATATAATAATCTATATAATTCGTCCAGGACACCTGATGAGGAAGTTAACAATGGTTTATGTTGATAAATGTAAATATTGCGGAGATTATGTTGTGGCGTCGTCTAGCATGTGTGTGTTGTTGTGTTGCTGTGTTGTGTATACCAGTGGATGGGTGGCCGGCGGTGCCCGGGTCTCCCCCTTCTCCCCTGGTCCTCTTTCTTCCCTCTCTCTCTCTCTCCCCCCTTCTCTTATTTTCTCTCCCCCTGTCTCAGGCTTATCGATGTGTGTGTGTGTGTGTGTGTGTGTGTGTGTGTGTGTGTGTGTGTGTGTGTGTGTGTGTGTGTGTGTGTGTGTGTGTGTGTGTGTGTGTGGGAGTGAGAGGTGTGGTAGAGTTTCCCCTGGAGGCGGGCGAGCAGTTTACCGAGCACGGAGGGTTCCCAATACTGCTCAAGACACGGACATATTGGCCTCGTATGACGTACATTTTGTTTATTTTGGCGTCGTGAGTACACAACTATTCACTAAAAAAGAACAATAAAAACTAATATACACGTAATAATTCAGTCTAATGAATCATTCCGAGCGTTCTCATAGGGAAAGCTTGGCCCTGGGCCCGGGCTCGGGCTCGGGGCCACCTGCTTGCTTCAGTCATTTATTTCTCTTTAACATCTAGTTTTAATGGAAATTATTGTATTTATTCTTTATTATTAATGCTATTTTGCACTGGTATATTTACATCAAATTCTGACCGTTTGATTATTCGTCTCATTTAAATATCTCAGCCATTCTGCTTTAATGTTGTGATAGCCGTCAATGACATTGAGGTTTCTGGAGTAATTGATCTTGTGTTAGTGATATTGGTGAAGGTGTTGAGCACATGAGCGCGCTAGTGAGCACCTTCCATCCCCAGAGAGCCAACATATGTTAACAAATCCTCATAAGAGAGCCAAGCAATATGTTAATTTGGCTTGAACTAAGTTATAGCATAATTACATTAGTGCAGAGTAATGTGAGCCAAGTGCTCATCCCACACAAGTGTTACATTAACAGCACCACACGCTAAACCTATATTAAAGTTATCATTCATATTCATCACTACAAGTCGACACTTGCAGAGCTCCGAGTCCTCGTGATTTGTCATTGGCAAGTATTAATTGTTAGAGTCTCGGAGGATCAGTTTAAGAGATTTGTTTTGTTGTGTGTCTGTGTCTTGGAGTGTGGGAGCTGTGTAGCTGTGTCTTGGAGTGTGGGAGCTGTGTGTCTGTGTCTTGGAGTGTGGGAGCTGTGTGTCTGTGTCTAGGAGTGTGGGAGCTGTGTGTCTGTGTCTTGGAGTGTGGGAGCTGTGTGTCTGTGTCTTGGAGTGTGGGAGCTGTGTGTCTGTGTCTTGGAGTGTGGGAGCTGTGTGTCTGTGTCTTGGAGTGTGGGAGCTGTGTGTCTGTGTCTTGGAGTGTGGGAGCTGTGTGTCTGTGTCTTGGAGTGTGGGAGCTGTGTGTCTGTGTCTTGGAGTGTGGGAGCTGTGTGTCTGTGTCTTGGAGTGTGGGAGCTGTGTGTCTGTGTCTTGGAGTGTGGAAGCTGTGTGTCTGTGTCTTGGAGTGTGGAAGCTGTGTGTCTGTGTCTTGGAGTGTGGGAGCTGTGTGTCTGTGTCTTGGAGTGTGGGAGCTGTGTAGCTGTGTCTTGGAGTGTGGGAGCTGTGTGTCTGTGTCTTGGAGTGTGGGAGCTGTGTAGCTGTGTCTTGGAGTGTGGGAGCTGTGTGTCTGTGTCTAGGAGTGTGGGAGCTGTGTGTCTGTGTCTTGGAGTGTGGGAGCTGTGTGTCTGTGTCTTGGAGTGTGGGAGCTGTGTGTCTGTGTCTAGGAGTGTGGGAGCTGTGTGTCTGTGTCTTGGAGTGTGGGAGCTGTGTGTCTGTGTCTTGGAGTGTGGGAGCTGTGTGTCTGTGTCTTGGAGTGTGGGAGCTGTGTGTCTGTAAGTGTTGCCAGCCTACCTTGACGTCTGTAGTGTTGCCAGCTGACGGGAGGCGTTGTCTTGGCCAGCGGACGGTGATTGGACAAGGCAAGCCGAGGGGATGTTGGAGGTTTGTCCGGATTGGTGCACACCAGTGCTGGAATGACCAATAGGGGAGTCGGACGGGGCTCCATCCCGGCGTGACGTCACTCCCTCGCCTCCACCACCTGGCAGAAAAATTATTATTCAGGCTTCATGGAAACCCGCTCATGTGAAAGTGTCTGTCTGTTGCTGTATCATAGAAATTAAACACTTTATACTTATTCTCAACTATGATAGTCTTATATACTACTAAAACTATACATCAGTGGCTTCACACAAGCTTGTTCAAATCCAGATCCGATAATATAACGCGATGCAAAGTAAAAATGGAATTGTTCTTGGACCCGCCACCTTTGAGGAGAGAACTGCTGGCACCTCACGACACCCACCTGCCAGTGACGCCACCGCGGACTGGCCAGTCTCATCGTGGAGGTCTGACTTACAGCACGTGGACGGCTGAGGCACCTGGGGGTCTCATATTTATATATTTTCTCATTTCAGAGCCGAGCAAGTAGGTCTGGGGGTGACCCTACAGTGTAGTAGGTCTGGGCGTGACCCTAGGGTCGTGCCCAGCCATCTCCCTGACCCTAGGGTCGTACCCAGCCGTCTCCCTGACCCTAGGGTCATGCCCAGACGCCTCCCTGACCCTACCCACCGTTACTAAGGGTCGGGTAAAGTCTGTCCCTCCGCAGCTGGAAACACCCGCCAGACGGAAGTTACTCTCCCTATACTTGAGAGACATCCGCGTGTTGCGTGGGCCAGGCGGCCGTCAAGGGTAATGGGGTCTGGGAGTCTTTTTGCTATGTGTATTATCTGGAACTTTTGTTCATTTGTTCCATTGCTTTCCAAAATGGTTTATGAACTCAATTGCTGCCTTGGTCTTGTGAGCCAGAAGCGGCTCTGGTGGTCCAGATCCTGGTGGAGAGGAGAGAGAAGGAGAGGAGAGAGGAGAGAGGAGAGAGGAGAGAGAAGAGAGAAGAGAGAGAGGGTGAAGAGGGAAAGAGCGACCCGGGCGCAGCCGGGTACTCCTCACACTAGTACTTTTATAGATTAAACTCTTTTTCTTAATAGTTTAATGTTGTGTTAGTAAACACATTCTGTAAACGGCGTCTAATTTGGTATTACTTGATTTGTTACAGTTATAATGAGCTATTGTTTATAGGTTTCAAACATTAATTTATAGTTTGTGTGAGTGAGTGAGTGAGTGAGTGAGTGAGTGAGTGAGTGAGTGAGGTGGTGGATGCAGCAGCAGTCATCCCACCACAGGGTAAACAAAACCCTACTTCCGGGTCTTATAATGACTGCTCCAGCCATCCCTGGGGGGGTGGACCCATCCTACCTCGTGGGACTATCCCAGTGAGTCACGTATCCCCCATTACCCCCCCCCCCCTCCCCCTCCGGCATGTAACCCAGCATTAACTCCATGCAGGTTAGGACAGGGTGATGGGTGTATGAGGCAAGGGTGAGGCAGTATAAGAGGACGAGTGAATAAAGAGAGGAGGGAGAGGGGGCGGGGGGGGGGGGGTGAAACATTTCACCCCCTGATAGCTCTCTTTGTCTCTAGAGTGAGACATTGGGACCATTACTCTCACAGTCCTGCCAATGGGCTCCTATTTTACCATTAACTACCTTCTGCCTCCACTTGTGCATTTTGCTCACTTCACGAGGACAGTATAACACGTCATCATTATATATATCCGTATAAGGCTATTATCTATATAAGAGAGAATGTCTTTTTTTTTCCCTCTATCCAAGGCTGGAGACCAGACGCTGGTGGCTAGTCTCGCTCAACTTTGCAGAGGGAATGTCCTGGGGTGCGGGAGGAACATAGGGTGGTCGGAGTCGCCAGAATACAAGAGGGAACAGCGTGCCAGGGTCACATTCGGCACCCCCCCTCACCAACGGCGATTTTTTGGCACTGCCGCTGGCTACACCAAGTTCAATACGTTGATAATAATGTCTTCTAGTACTGTACATCATTATTCACTTATCTTGGGAAACTTATTATCAATTGTCCTGTGCCAGGTAAGTGGACTTACCTGGCACAGGAGCGGGGCAAGTAGCACGGGCTATGGTGAGCCCGTAGTGGACTTACCTGGCACAGGAGCGGGGCAAGTAGCACGGGCTATGGTGAGCCCGTAGTGGACTTACCTGGCACAGGAGCGGGGCTGTAACTTCCTCGTGATAACTGGGCGAGCCAATTAATACGATTTTCCCTGACGTCAGGAAGTGACGTCACATTTTCTAAGCTCCAAAAGCCGGCAGGTGTGTGGTTGAGGCGAGGCTGAGCAGTTGACGGACAGGTGTGGGGTTGTGAGGTGCGGCTGAGCAGTTGACGGACAGGTGTGGGGTTGTGAGGTGCGGCTGAGCAGTTGACGAGCAGTAGAGCAGCCTCACATGAAGTGGTCATTCCATGCGGTGGACACTATACACAACCAGCGGGTAGTCCACGAAGACTCCAGTGAAGAACCAGTTTTTTGACCCACACTCACACATTACGGGTGTGTGTGTATTACACACACACACACACACACACACATATATGTACACATATACATCTATTTGTTGTACATGTAATAGGTGGTTGAGAGCAGCAAGAAAGTAGAACTCGGACCTGGAAATCCTTGGAAAAGCTGTTTCTTACTATTATCATGAGGCGCGATCTAGACCCGCAACTCTCCTGATGACACAAAAACCGCGAGGAATTCTGTGGCGCTGGAAGTCCTTGACTCCAGGTGGTGGTGGTGGGGGTGGTGGTGGGGGAGATAGTAGTGGTGGTGGTGGTGGTGGTATTGGGAGCATTACCTGCCCCAACACTGGCCTTAGTGAACATTCTCCTTCGGTATCACTTCACTTTAAATGTGCGAGTATATGTGTGTGTGTGTGTGTGTGTGTGTGTGTGTGTGTGTGTGTGTGTGTGTGTGTGTGTGTGTGTGTGTGTGTGTGTGTGTTCACGTGCATGAACACTTAAGTTCACACACACAGTGCGTGAACTCGCTTATTTATACTCACTTATTTGTGTCTGCAGAATCGCCTCTAGTTCTTGGACCCGGCTTTTCTAAAGTTTTAGACTCCTGACCTATTTCCTTATCATTCCTGCACATTCCCAAAATCAGGTTGGGTTACCGTTACCTGTGGCGGGTGGCTACAGGTGACGGGTCTCCCAATCCTGAGCACTCCAGGTGCAAACTCTGTAAGCAGGAACTACGGCATAATCTCCCACACTACATAACCGAATGCCCAGTTATTAGACCTTTCAGACCCGTTGGCATGAGGTACCTGGAGCTTTGCAATTACTTTATTCACTCGTGTTCTTGAAGATATCCTTATATTTCACCCAAAATTTGCCAGTGCAGGCTACTGAACATATGGCCCTGTATGACTAACCATCCTGCGAGATGGGGACTTTTAGTACCACTGCTATCTTATTCACTCTTGTGTTGATGATATCCTCATAATGCACCCAGAGTCTGCCAGTGCAGACTATACTTATAACATGCCTCTGTATGACTGTATGAGAGAAGTTCCGGATCAGCCGGGCTGTGGTGGGTATGTGGGCCTGCGGGCCGCTCCAAGCAACAGCCTGGTGGACCAAACGCTCACAAGTCAAGCCTGGCCTCGAACCGGGCTTGGGGAGTAGAAGAACTCCCAGAACCCCATCAAGCAGCTATCAAGCAAGGAAGTGACTAACCATCCTGTGTGATGGAGGAGTTTTTAGCATCACGTAGCTAGCTTTTTGACACATTGTACTCCCCTTCATATAGTCTAGGGCAGCTGCACAAATGCAGATTACCTAATATATTAATACAAGAATATCGACGTTCAATGAACATCGACAACATTGACTCAATACTGAGTCAGTTTAGGTTCAACATCGATGTTGTAGATAGTCAACATATTTTACTCACTAGAAGAAGAACGGGATGGATTATATGAGAAAGAACAGGAGGGAGAATATGAAGGACGGGGGGTGAATGAGATGGATGAAAAATGGAAAGGAAGGAAGATGGGAGGGAGAGTGGGAGAGAGACAGAGACCCGGGTACCGCCGGCTACACTATCTAGCACATTATACAACATTATATCATATAGTTATTTAATACAATGCAGACTTATTCTCTCATCATGTACGTCCAAGTCTTAATAATAGCGACCATGTAGAGAGGTATCCACAGATGAATATAAAATGAATTAATAAACATATATCCAATTTTCCCCTCATATAAGTACAGAGTAATGATCATATATGAATTTGGAGCACTGATAAGAACACACTCAGCCCCCACGTACATGATAACACACTCAATCCTCCACGTACATGATAAGAACACACTCAACCCTCCACGTACATGATAACAACACACTCAACCCCCCACGTACATGATAACAATACACTCAACCCCCCACGTACATGATAAGAACACACTCAACCCCCCCCCCCCAAGTACATGTTACGACCACATGTAACTCGCCAAGAACAAGCCAAGAAAGTACTCGGGTCACAAACTCCTTCCAAGAACAGATCTGACACACACACACACACACACACACACACACACACACACACACACACACACACACACACACACACACACACACACACACACACTAAGACACAAAGTGTGTAGCAGCAGAGAACAAGTAACATGTCAACTTGCCAGGGAGGCTGAGGGCAGGTGTGTGTGTGGGTGGTGGTGCGCACTGGTGCTCCTCTGCCAAGGCCGGCCGGCTGCTAGGGGTGGGGGGATGGTGGAGGGTGGGGGGAGGATGGTGGGGAAACGGTGGACCAGTCTAGGGAAGGGGGGGAGCAGAATAATGACGACAACAGCAGAATAACAGAGGAGACGTTCCCTGGAGATCAAAATTTTCAGTCGTCAGCCAGTGGTCACACAGTGTTGTCAATAATCCAGCAACACTAAGAAATACAACAAATTGCTTGATCAAAGCGACCAGCAGGACTGGTAGAATTATGGAGCATTCTGTTAGGTAACAGGGGGCTCTCGCTCTGCTGGACATCCAGCTGTGGTAAGGCTCCTCTTAATGGTGTGGTTATCTTCACTGTGCCTCGAGAACCAGCCACCTGGCCTCACTGTAAATACACTTATACCTGGTGTCGATTGGGGGCACTAAGACGAACCACTGAAGTTTCGAGGGCCGGCTATGTGAGTGCCAGTTGTTGACACTAGATTTGCTAATAGGAAGTCACCCAAATGGGGAGCTGCTACTGCTGTAAGGCGAGCAATGTCGCATGTTGCAGTATCTAGGCACACTGCAGCTGCTCAGACTTTTATTGGGGCTGTTCCAGCTGGATTGCTTGTGGGTGGTTGATGGTGGTGGCTGGAAAGCTGGGGCTGAGAGAGAGACCCACCTACAGGCGCCAAGGTATAGAACTAGGATTGTATACCCTTGCCAGTTAGTCTAGATAATCCAGTAGGATTATCATCACCAGATTGTTAGGTGCTGCGGACGGGGACAGTAAGGCCGATACTGCGATTTGTGTCGCTGTGCGAACGCAGAGGATCCCAAGTCAGGTGGCAAGGGAGGCTTGTTCCCACTGTAGGTCATTGAGAATAAAGTTTAAGGCTTTATCTAACAGTGACTTCAGTATGGGATCGTATTAATATTGCTCGAGGTTATAGTGAGATGGCGAACATCTCAGAAAGTAGGTTAACCAGGGGAAGGACAAGCATTTGGTGGGGAGTGTAGCGTGAGCTTCAATGTCTTCAATCCTCTCATCCATCCTATTGAGGTCAGAGATCATCTTACCAAAGACTTCGTCGATGGCCTTCGTCCCCAAGAGGAGCCCCTAGGAATGTGCTATCTTCAGGTTTGGTTATACAGATAACAGGTAAAATATCTTTTATTTGATCAATAATGCGGCGGATGGAAAAGATTATTTCGCACTTAGAAGAGTTCCTAGTTAGGTCTAGATTCGCTCCTAAATTATTCTGATGTTCTCCAGTAGGGAGTCTGGGGAGCCAGCTAACTTACCATTGTCTAGGAACCAGATATTAAGCTCACTGGACAGATGTTAGAAAACTTCTTTAATGATTAAGCAGGAAAGTAGAGGAACAAGGGGGGGGGGGGTCACCGATGGACACCTCGCGAATCAACATAATTAAAAATAAATTATCAATTTGTTCAACATTAACACATTTAGGTACATCTGCCCTAGACTATATAGAAAACTAGCTACGTGATGCTAAAACTCCCCATCACACAGGATGGTTAATCATACAGAGGCATGTGGCCAGTAGTCTGTACTAGCAAACTCTGAGTGCATTATGAGGATATCTTCAAGAACACGAGAGTGAATAAAGTAATTGCAAAGCTCCAGGTACCTCATGCCAACGGGTTTGAATGGTCTAATAACTGGGCATTCGGTGATGTAGTGTGGGAGATCATGTCCCAGTTCCTGCTCACAGAGTTTGCACCTGGAGTGCTCAGGATTGGGAGACCCGTCACCTGTAGTCACCTGTCACAGGTAACGGTAGCCCAACCTGATCTTGGCAACCACTGTGTCGCACAGTCTGATGGACGTTTTGTGCTGCCCATAAAAATAGGTTTCAAATCTGAACAAATCATAGCTTTTTATACTAGTGTTTTCAGAACGTTGGGAGTC